>NC_066617.1:372988290-373242486 GCF_025201925.1 Gopherus flavomarginatus | reverse complement strand
GGCCACTGGGATGATCATGGGCCAAGCTTAAGAGCTTCCCCCGGTACTTAGTTGGAACCACCAACTGTTTTTGCAGATGCCAGTCTTCCTGGTGTCCACCAGAAAGAGTCTCCTTGTATAAAAGTCCTTGGTCTATAACAAACCGGGATCGGTTAGAAGAGCTGAGAGGCGGTGGGGTGCTCCGTGCCACCGCCCAAGCTTTCTGAAGGCTGTCTGCTTCCTGCTCAGTCTGGAACTGTTCCCTTGAGGCTGGAGACACCAGTTCTTCCTCAGACTGTGGACTTGGGCTTGGTCCCTCTGGAAGCGATGTAGGTGATGGGGTTGTTTCCGTTGCTGGTGAACCGCTCTCCGCTGGTGCACCTGAGGGTATTTCAGGCTCTGGCTGAGCCTCTTGGTTAGGGCTGTCCGCTGCTTCTGTCAGTTCAGACTCGCTGGCGCCCTCTGGCGTTGGGGTTGAAGATGAGTTTGCAAGTGCTGGTATCAGTGCTGGCAACGGTTCTGGTGTTGGTTGCTTTTTCAGTTCCGGTTCTCGGACTGGATGCACTATGGCTGTCGCAGTCATTGGCAAGGGATCCGGGTCCACCACCTCTGTCTGGGTCTCTGGTAACACAGACGGGGCCCTTGTGGACAGTTCAGGAACAGGAATGGGTCTGGAAGTTTGCCTGGTTTGGCTGCGGGTAACCATTCCCACTCTCTTGGCCCACTTCACCTGGTTGGTCAAGTCTTTCCGCAGTAGCATGGGGATGGAATAATTGTCATAGACTGCAAAAGTCCACATTCCTGACCAGCCTTTGTACTGGACAGGCAGTTTAGCTGTAGGCAAGTCTACAGCTTGTGACATGAAGGGGTAAATTGTCACTTGGGCCTTTGGGTTGATGAATTTGGGGTCCACTAAGGACTGGTGGATAGCTGACACTTGTGCCCCCGTGTCTCTCCACGCAGTAACCTTCTTTCCGCCCACTCTCAAAATTTCCCTTCGCTCCAAGGGTATTTGAGAGACATCTGGGCCTGGGATCTTTGGTGTGATGGTGGTGTAATGAGCTGCACTGGGTTGGGGTTCTTGGGGCAGTTGGCCTTTATATGTCCCAGTTCATTACACTTAAAGCATCGCCCAGCTGACTGGTCACTGGGCTGAGGTGGGTTTGTCATAAACAGATAGCTAAGGGTTAATGTCTCTTTCACCTGAAGCACCTGACCAGAGGACCAATCAGGAAACCGGATTTTTTCAACTTGGGGTGGAGGGAATTTTGTGTCTGAGGTCTTTGTTTTCTGTCTGCCTGCTTTTCTCTGAGCTTTGGAGAAGTAGCTCCTGTTTTCTAATCTTCTGTTTCTAAGTGTAAGGACAAAGAGATCAGATAATAAGTTATATGGTTTCTTTTCTTTGGTATTTGCATGAATATAAGTGCTGGAGTGCTTTGATTTGTATTCTTTTTGAATAAGGCTGTTTATTCATATTTCTTTTAAGCAATTAACCCTGTATTTTGTCACCTTAATACAGAGAGACCATTTGTATGTATTTTTCTTTCTTTTTTATATAAAACTTTCTTTTTAAAACCTGTTAAAGTTTTCTTTACTGGAAAATTTCAGGGAAATTGAGTCTGTACTCACCAGAGAATTGGTGGGAGGAAGAAATCAGGGGGAGATCTGTGTGTGTTGGATTTGCTAGCCTGATTTTGCATTCCCTCTGGGTGAAGAGGAAAGTGCTTTTGTTTCCAGGACTGGGAACGGAGAGGGGGAGTCACTCTGTTTGGATTCACAGAGCTTGTGTCTGTGTATCTCTCCAGAAGCACCTGGAGGGGGGAAGGGAAAAAGGATTATTTCCCTTTGTTGTGAGACTCAAGGGATTTGGGTCTTGGGGGTCCCCAGGGAAGGTTTTTCAGGGGGACCAGAGTGCCCCAAAACACTCTAATTTTTTTGGGTGGTGGCAGCAAGTACCAGGTCCAAGCTGGTAACTAAGCTTGGAGGTTTTCATGCTAACCCCCATATTTTTGACGCTAAGGTCCAAATCTGGGACTAAAGGTATGATATGAGTGGCAGCGGTTACGGGATAGACAAAATCCAGAAGCCAGTAGGAATATTATATTTTTCTTTTCTCTGCTAGGGACTTTTTAGCAGAGAGGGTTTGGTTTTCAAGGGAACCAGAGAGAATTTTTTTTTTCTGCTCTCTCTGGCAGTTTGTAGCTTGCATAGTAAGCAAGAAGCCATTAAGAGACTGTTAAGGGTCTTTTGTCACACAATAGCCCTCCCATCAGGAGGCAAGTACCAGCACTATATACATGCAAATAAAGTGGTTTTTCTGGTTTCCTTTCATTGAACATTAGCTAGAGAGAGAAAGGGAAAAAAGCATTGTTGCTAGGCAGACCCCAGGAGGCAACAGAGCCTGCAGTTCAGAAGATAAACACCGGAGGGCACCCCAACACAAGAAAACAGAAACCAGGTCTACCAAGACAAAAATGGAGGCCAAAAAACAAATCAAAGAAGCTGAACACAGGCGACAACTGGAAAAAAAGACAAAAAGAGGTGGAGCTGAAAGAAAAGGAAGAAAGCATCAAACTGGCAGCCTACCAAAGAGAACAGACAGCCAAAGAGGCAGCACACAAAAGAAAACTAGAAGAAGAAGAGGTGGCCCACAGAAGGAAACAAGAAGAAGAAGAGGCAGCCCACAAAAGACAGATAGAACTCCAGAGGGAAGCCCACCGACAGGCCATGGAATTAGAAAAGGCTAAGCAAAACACAGCCAACCCTAACCACCCTGCGCCAATGATTGTTCCACAGCACAGGAAATTTCCCACCTACAAGGCAGGTGATGACACCGAGGCCTTCTTGGAAAATTTTGAAAGAGCCTGTCTTGGGTACAGCATCCCCGAAGACCAGTACATGGTAGAATTGAGGTCACAGCTCAGTGGACCTTTAGCAGAGGTGGCAGCTGAAATGCCTAAGCAGCAAATGAATGACTATAAACTTTTTCAAACCAAGACCAGATACAGAATGGGGATAACCCCAGATCATGCCCGTCGGCGCTTCAGAACCCAAAAGTAGAAACCAGATGTGTCATTTCCCAAACACGCCTACTACGTTGCAAAAAATTATGAGGCCTGGATATCAGGACACAATGTTAAAACCTTGGAAGAACTGCATCTCCTCATACAAATGGAGCAGTTCTTGGATGGTGTTCCTGAAGACATCACACGGTACATACAAGATGGAAAACCCAAAGATCTTGCTGAGGCAGGGGAGATTGGAGCCAGATGGATGAAAGTGGCAGAAAGCAAGAAAGCTACTGTCAAGGGGAACGAATACCCCAGAGGGCACACCGACCATAAACCCTACAACCGAGGACAGCCAAAGACCCCACATACAACCCAAGTAAAGCCACAGACGCCCTATTCTTCCACCTCACCAGTCTCCAGTAACTCAGCTCGGCCCAGTGACCCATCAGATGGAAGATGCTTTAAGTGTAATGAACTGGCACATATCAAGGCCAACAGTCCAAAGAACACCATGCGAGTGCAATTCACTGCACCACCATCACACCAAAGATCCCCAGGCCCAGATGCCTCTCAAATACCCTTGGAGCGAAGGGAAAATTTGAGAGTGGGCGGAAAGGTTACTGCGTGGAGAGACACGGGGGCACAAGTGTCAGCTATCCACCAATCCTTCGTTGACCCCAAATTCATCAACCCAAAGGCCAAAGTTACAATTTACCCCTTCATGTCACAAGCTGTAGACTTGCCTACAGCTGAACTGCCTGTCCAGTACAAAGGCTGGTCAGGAATGTGGACTTTTGCAGTCTATGACAATTATCCCATCCCCATGCTACTGGGAGAAGACTTGGCCAACCAGGTGAAGCGGGCCAAGAGAGTGGGAATGGTTACACGCAGCCAAACCAGGCAAGCTTCCAGACCCATTCCTGTTCCTGAGCCGTCCACAGAGGCCTCGTCTGTGTTACCAGAGACCCAGACAGAGGTAGTGGACCCAGATTCCATGCCAACCACTGAAACAGCCACAACACCTCCAGTCCCAGGCCCGGAACTGGAACAGCAACCAGCACCAGCAAGTGCAACCACATCTTCTAACTCAACACCAGAGGGCGCCAGCGAGCCAGAACTGGCAGAAGCAACAGACAGCCATACCCAAAAGGCTCAGCCAGAGCCTGAAATACCCTCAGGTGCACCAGCGGAGAGCGGTTCACCAGCAACGGAAACAACCCCATCACCTACATCGCTTCCAGAGGGACCAAGCCCAAGTCCACAGTCTGAAGAAGAACTGGTGACCCCAGCCTCACGGGAACAGTTCCAGACTGAGCAGGAAGCAGATGACAGCCTTCAGGAAGCGTGGGCGGCGGCACGGAGCACCCCACCGCCTCTCAGCTCTTCTAATCGATCCCGGTTTGTTATAGACCAAGGACTTTTATACAAGGAAATTCTTTCTGGTGGACACCGGGAAGAATGGCAGCCGCAAAAACAGTTGGTGGTTCCAACTAAGTACCGGGGGAAGCTCTTAAGCTTAGCCCATGATCATCCCAGTGGCCATGCTGGGGTGAACAGAACCAAGGACCGGTTGGGGAAGTCCTTCCACTGGGAGGGGATGGGCAAGGACGTTGCCAAGTATGTCCGGTCTTGTGAGGTATGCCAAAGAGTGGGAAAGCCTCAAGACCAGGTCAAGGCCCCTCTCCAGCCACTCCCCATAATTGAGGTCCCATTTCAGCGAGTAGCTGTGGATATTCTGGGCCCTTTCCCAAAAAAGACGCCCAGAGGAAAGCAGTATGTACTGACTTTAGTGGACTTTGCTACCCGATGGCCGGAAGCAGTAGCTCTAGGCAACATCAGGGCTAACACTGTGTGCCTGGCCCTAACAGACATCTTTGCCAGGGTAGGTTGGCCCTCCTATATCCTTACAGATTCAGGGTCTAATTTCCTGGCAGGGACCATGGAAAACCTGTGGGAAACTCATGGGGTGAATCACTTGGTTGCCACCCCATACCACCATCAAACCAGTGGCCTGGTGGAAAGGTTCAATGGAACTTTGGGGGCCATGATACGAAAATTCATCAACGAATTCTCCAATAATTGGGACCTAGTGTTGCAGCAGTTGCTGTTTGCCTACAGGGCTGTACCACATCCCAGTTTAGGGTTTTCACCGTTTGAACTTGTGTATGGTCACGAGGTTAAGGGGCCATTACAATTGGTGAAGCAGCAATGGGAGGGGTTTACGCCTTCTCCAGGAACTAACATTCTGGACTTTGTAAGCAACCTACAAAGCACCCTCCGACACTCTTTAGCCCTTGCTAGAGAGAACCTAAAGGATGCTTAAGAAGAGCAAAAGGCCTGGTATGACAGACATGCCAGAGAACGTTCCTTCAAGGTAGGAGACCAGGTTATGGTCTTGAAGGCGCAACAGGCCCATAAGATGGAAGCATCATGGGAAGGGCCATTCACGGTCCAAGAGCGCCTGGGAACTGTAAACTACCTCATAGCATTTCCCAATTCCTCACTAAAGCCTAAAGTGTACCATGTTAATTCTCTCAAGCCTTTCTATTCCAGAGACTTACAGGTTTGTCAGTTTACAGTCCAGGGAGATGATGCTGAGTGGCCTGACGGTGTCTACTACGACGGGAAAAAAGACGGTGGCGTGGAAGAGGTGAACCTCTCAACCACCCTGGAACGTCTGCAGCGGCGACAAATCAAGGAGCTGTGCACTATAAAGGTATGACAGGGTTACTGGAGACTGGAGAGGTGCGGAGAATAGGGAATCTGCGGCTTTTCCTGGGTTGTAGGTGGGGTCTTGGGTTGCCCTTGGGTATAGGGTTTATTGTCGGTGTGCCCTCTGGGGTATTCACTCCCCTTGATAGTAGCTTTTTTCTTTTCTGCCACTTCCACCCATCTGGCTCCAATCTCCCCCGCCTCAGTTACCGTTTTGGGTTTCCCATCTAGGATGTACCTTTCTATTTCCTCAGGAACACCCTCTAAGAACTGCGCCAATTGTATTAGGAGGTGTATGTCGTCCACCAGAGACGCCTGCAGCTCCCTCCGGCAAAATGCCGCCCCCTTGAAAATCCTGGTGCCCTAGGCGATTGCCTAGTTCACTTCAATGGAAGCGCCAGCCCTGCCCTCCTGCTGCAGGCATTTATTTTAACCTGAGCTACCCAGAAAAAATCATTACCAAGGAGCAGGTTGACTAGGAGGTGTTCCATAACCCCCACAGTCAAAACATTTTCCAAACTTTCCCACACCACATGGATTTTAGCTAGTTGTATGAGAAATCTGCTTTTACCCATCCCAACAATCTCTGGCTTCTGGTCAGGTAACATACTGGCCTTTGGGACCACACTCTGCTTAACCAGAGAGATCTGGGCCCATGTATCCCTCTCCCCAAGGCATTCCCTATCATTAATTTTGACAACCTTAAAATACTGACAAACTCACTACACCACACACAAGCTTTATGGAATATTTACCCATAAAGAGTAGCATGTAAGGTGTGTGCAGAAAGCTTGTAACTTGTCAAGCTTCATAACCATTGCAAAATGCATGACTGGGTAATAGTTAAGGAATAACATATTGATATTGACAGTGAGCTTTATGGAGTTGGAGTAGAAGTTAGTCACCATGGCATAGTGTCTTGGTGATAGCCCTTCCAGGAAGGTCTCGACACTCCATCCTGGTTAGCCAGGAATGTTATGTCAGGCTCAGTTCTCCAGTCTTGCTGCACTCCAAGATTATCAATGGAAAACCATCAGAGACAACTGCAGACAATCAACACCACTTTGAGGTAAATGAAGGAACATTACAACAGACAGAATTGCTCTGTCTACAGGGGTGAAAATAAATAATAAATTCTTACCGGTACGTGACAGACTCCGGGTCCCAGAAGAGGCCTCTCCCAGTCAGCCCACGTGCTCTCCCTGGCCTCCACTGCCCAGACTCTGTCAGTGATTTAAAAGGAACCAGGCACCGGGAGAGAAGAGTTACCAGACTTAATGACCACGCACATTTTGTAAGGGAGAGTGACTCCCATGGCTCGGGGTTTAAGCCAATCTCTG
The DNA here is from genome assembly GCF_025201925.1 of Gopherus flavomarginatus. Lineage (NCBI taxonomy): Eukaryota > Metazoa > Chordata > Testudines > Testudinidae > Gopherus > Gopherus flavomarginatus. Next base: position 373,235,444 of record NC_066617.1, on the reverse strand, counting down.
TTAGAGATAAGAATGGGATGCAGGGTGTGAGGGGAAGTTTATCCCATATCCCCTCATGAGAGATTCTCACAGCTTCTTCTGAAGCATCTGGTGCTGGCCACTGCTGTAAACAGGCTATTGGGCTAGATGGACCCGGCTCTCATCCAGTCTGGTGGTTCCCATGTTCCTCTAGCAAGTGCAAGGATCACCTACTGCACAGCGCCTATGTTCTGTGAGAACTGATGTTTAATGACAAATGGAGCTGGAACTTTCCAAAAGTGAGCTGCTGATTTGGTGACACTTTGCCCAGGAAGAGAGATAAACAACTGGAAGAGGAGCAACAGGCATGTCAGGCCTCTGGAAGCTGGGCAGTCTGCTGTGGGGTTTCTTGGAGAGAGATGAGTCCAGGGTGTCCAGCCCAGGGTCCCTCCAAGCTGACTTTTCTGAAAGTCACTGATTTCCTCTGCTAACAAGCTCTGTTCTACATTCTGTTCCTTCGACAAATAAACCTTCTCTTTTAAACACTGGCTGAGAGTCACGGCTGACTGCAGAGTGGGAGTGCAGGGCCCTCTGGCTTCCCAACAAACTCCTCCTTCACCATGGGGGGTTTCACCATGACTCGGATGATGCACGGGTTGGCGGTGATGACTGGGCAGGTGTAACAATGCTGGTTCTGGTGGGACCCAACTGAGAGTGCCAATTTAGGACAAATTGCTTAAAGCAGGACAGTTACAGCCCAAGGCTGGGGATTTTCCACCTCTAAGGCAAACCAAACCAGCCAGACAGAGAGGACTTTGGTTTCACCCCACTGGCTCACCACAAGTCACACAAGCAATTCCCTTCTACACTCCAGTTTCCCAGTCTCACCACCAGTGCCACTCGTTATGGGGACAAATGGTTATGAAAACCAACACCCCAGTAAAAGAATAAAGGTTCTCCCTATCCCAAAGGACCAAGCCCCAGACCCAGGTCAATATACAAATCAGATCCCAACCACAAATCATGCTGCTGCCAATCCTTTAGAATCTAAAATCTAAAGGTTGATTCATAAAAGAAAAAAGATAGAGATGAGAGCTAGAATTGGTTAAATGAAATCAATTACATACAGTGATGGCAAAGTTCTTAGTTCAGGTTTGTAGCAGTGATAGAGTAAATTGCAGGTTCAAATCAAGTCTCTGATGGGTCATCAGTCATTTGTGTAGAGCTTCCATTTGTAGCAAAGTCCGCCCAGAGGTAAGAAGCAGGACTGAAGACAAGATGGAGATGAGGCATCAGTCTTTTATAGGCTTTTCCAGGTGTAAGAACCTCTTAGTTCTTACTGTGGAAAATTACAGCAAAATGGAGTCTGGAGTCACATGGGCAAGTCCCTGCACACCCTGCTGAGTTACAAGGTGCATCTGCCTTCTCTCAATGGGTCAGTTGTATAGCTGATGGTCCTTCATGGGCCATCAAGCAGGCTAGGCAGGGCAGAGATCAACTTTTCTGCGGTGTCACCCTGAAGCACAGCATAAGTTTGAACAACAGACAGTATAGAGCCAGTATTCATAACTTCAGCTATAGAAATGATACACACATTTAGACAGCATAATCATAACCAGCAAACCCTAACCTCTGCATAGACCCCTTACTTGACAACCTTATAAAAGAGAAAGTTAAGTCTGTTCCCAGCGTGTAAGTACCTACACAGGGCACACACATATAACAACAGGCTCCTCTCCCTAGCAGAGAAAGGTCTCACACAATCCAATGCTGGAAGGGGAAGCTAGGCACATTCAGACTGGGAATAAAGTGGAGATTTCTAACAGCGAGAGGAAATAACCATTGGGACAATTTATAAGGGTTGTGGTGGATTCTCTATTACTGACCATTGTTCAATCAAGGCGGGATGTTTTTCTAAAATTTCGGCTCTGGGAATTATTTGGGGGCAGGTCTCCAGCCTGTGAGATGCAGGAGATCAGACTGGATGAGCAGTTCCGGCCTTGTAATTAGTGAATCGGTGAATAATGGGGATGTGAACCCAGCAATGGGCCAGTTCCCCTGGTCAGATTCTTCTCAGCCTTGGTGTGATGTCTAGTTTGGAAGCTCCTCAGTGCAGGGAACACGTCTTCTCAGTTTGGGAAGTGCCTGGCACAGGCCCATGGGCCCCATTGGAAACAAGGTTAAATAATAATATTCAGTTGTTTCATCAGTGGTTCTCAAAGCAGTCTATAAAGGATGTCAGTGTCATTATTCCTATTTTACAGAAGAGGAAACTGAGTTACAGGGAGACAAAGTGATTTGCCCAAGGTTCTCCAGCAGGGTGGTGGCAGAACGTTGGGATAGAATGCAGATCTCCTGACTCCCACCCCATACTCACAGCCTGTATGGATGTCATCCAGGGTCGACATCTCCCTGCCAGTGCAGATACTTTACCCTGGGGTTACAGGACTGGCCAGGGGATAAAGGAAGGATTCTTTTCCTCTTGTCCTTTGGTGATGTATAGTGAGAGCAAGAGGGCTAGAGTTGGTGTATAACAGGGTCTGTAACTAACTCTTCACCTGCCTCCTTCTCCCTGATCCAGAGGGGTCCCCTCAGCCCCAATCAGAAGCTACTGGAAAAATGGAAAAATTAAACAGATTAGTGAACTTCCATTTCATTGAGGTACAAACCTCAGTAGGGGGAGGTCCAGGATGATTGGAAAAAAAGCAAACAGTAGTGCCCATCTTTAAAAAAGGGAAGAAGGAGAATCCAGGGAACTACAGACAGGTCAGCCTCCCTCAGTCCCTTGAAAAATCATGGAACAGGTCCTCAAGAAATCCATTTTGAAGCACTTGGAGGAGAGGAAGGTGATCAGGAATAGTCAGCATGGATTCACCAAGGGCAAGTCATGCCTGACCAACCTGATTGTCTTCGATGACGAGATAACTGGCTCTGTGGATATGGGGAAGGTGGTGACGTGATGTATCTTAGCTTAGGCAAAGCTTTTGATACAGTCTGTCCTGGGGCCGGTTTTGTTCAACATCTTCATTAATGATCTGCATGGTGGGATGAATTGCACCTCAGCAAGTTTGCAGCTGACACTAAACTGAGGGAGAGAGGTAGATGTGCTGGAGGGTAGGGATAGGGTCCAGAGTGACCTGGACAAATTGGAGGTGGTGGAATCTGCATTTTTAGAGTTTTTAAAGGCCCATTCCAGTGCCTCACCTCCCTCCTAGAGAAATAGTGTTAGCTCAAAGCAGTACCTACTAAACTATCCCAGTGTTTCCTAATATCCAACCTAGATCTCCCCCACTGCAACTTGAGACCATTGTTCCTTGTTTTATCATCTGCCACCACTTAGAACAGTCTACATCCATCCTCTTTGGTACTCCTTTCAGGTAGTTGACAGACTCGTTCTATTCTCCCTCTCTCTCTCCCACAGTCAGGGGAACCAGAAACCACATGTCAATGAGTCTCTCGCCCGATGCAGCAGGCCACAGCACTCCTGACCTATCTCCCACCCAGCCACTCCCACAAAGCCACGAGTGTAGGGAATTAGGGGTTAGACTAGATGACCTCCTGAGGTCTCTTCCAACCCTAATATTCTATGATTCTATGAGATCTGCCCCCCGTCCTGCCTCTATATGCCATTGCAGGGAATCTCATTATACCATCCCCTCCATCAACTTATCCAGCTCACTTTGCAGATGAGGAAATTTCTGGAGGCAGAGTTGGCTTGAGGGGGTGATAGGTTGGGATGGGGGGAGCTCAGAGCCAGCACGGAGCCCCAGGGACCTGCCTCTGTGCCTTGCTCAGGTGGTGAAGAGCAGCAGGGAATTAACCCTTTCCTCCTCTCACTTGTTTGATCTGATCATTTCTCCTTTTGTTCATTATTTAGAAAGGTCCTTGTGACACTGAGGCCCCCAACAAAGAGTTCCCTCTTCCTTGGAAATAGCTCATATCTCAGACCTGACAAACTCACTACACCACATACAAGTCTTATGGAATATTAACCCTTGAGAAGTAGCATGTAAGGTGTGTGTAGAAAGCTTGTAATTTGTCAAGCTTCGTAACCATTGCAAAAGGCATGTATGAGTAATAGTTAAGAAAACACAGTGATATTGACAGTGAGCTTTATGGACCTGGAGTAGAAGTTAGTCACCAGGGCAGTGTATCTAGGTGATGGACATTCCAGGAGGACGTCATCACCCCACGCTTGTTAGCTGGGCATGTAACGCCAGGCTCAGTTTTCCAGCCACGCTCTGTCCTGAGATGATCAATAGAAAACCATCAGAGACAACTTCAAATAATCAACACCACTTAGAAAGTAAATGAAGGAACATTACAGCAGACAGGATTGACCTGCCTATAAACAGAGACAGAAGAGTTTCAGGATAACACAGAGTGGGAAGAGACCCTCTGGATCCTTTCGCTAGCGAGCCATCTTGTCGGACACAAAAGTTCTCATGAAAAACTAGTTCCTGGTTCTTGTGAATTCAACCAGTTCTGCAACAGAGTAAACTTAGCGGGGAGGGGAACTTTCTTTATTAGCAGAGGGTAGAGTCCTTCCCTTAGGACAGAAGAATCCCATGCACGCCTACAGACTGGTGACCAACTGGTTAAGCAGTAGTTGTGCAGAAAAGGACCTGAGGATTACAGTGGAGAAGAATCTGGATATGAGTCAGCAGTGTGCCCTTGTTGCCAAGAAAGCTAACAGCTTATTCAGATCTATTAGTAGGAGGATTGCCAGCAGATCAAGGGAAATGATTATTCCCCTCTTTTCGGCACTGGTGAGGCCACACCTGGAGTATTGCGTCCAGTTTTGGTCCCCCACTACAGAAGGGATGTAGACAAATTGGAGAGAGTCCAGCAGAGGGCAACAAAAATGATCAGGGGGCTGGGACATATGACTTATGAGGAGAGGCTGAGGGAACTGGGATTGTGTAGTTTGCAGAAGAGAAGGGTGAGGAGGGATTTGATAGCAGCCTTCAAGAACCTGAAGAGGGGTCCCAAAAGAGGAAGTCTAGGTTGGATATTAGGAAACACTATTTCACTAGTGGGATGGTGAAGCACTGGAATGGGTTCCCTAGGGAGGTGGTGGAATCTCCATCCTTAGAGGTTTTTAAGGCCTCGCTTGACAAAGCCCTGGCTGGGATGATTTAGTTGATGTTGGTCCTGCTTTGAGCAGGGAGTTGGACTAGATACCTCCTGAGATCTCTTCCAATCCTAATATTTTACAATTCTATGATTCTATGACAGAGAACTATTGACCTAAGTCAGTGGCGGATTAATGATTTTGCCGCCCTTAGGCCTTGAAATAATTGCCGCCCCCGACAGCTGGCCCCATATGAGCTTGATTTAGTTTTTTTTAGTTTTAGTCTGTATAGTGTGATTTCAGTTATAGCACGAGACCGCGCATGGATCCAAAACGCCACATTCAAGCGGGAGTCTTGTTTTATATCAAATATTTATTTTTTATTTTATGTAGATACAGTGAAAGAAATAGAAGTATTTGAGTGGTATCTAATTACATTTGTTTAAGCCTACACCTTTGAGTGGCAAAGATTAATTAGTTGTGTATAATCCAGAGAAGTTGTTAGATCCTTTTCAATTGTCAGGAAAGAAAAGGAGTTTAATTTTTCTTCACTGAGATTAGCCCTCAAATAGTTTTTCACCCTTTTGATTGCCGAAAATGATCGTTCTGCGAAGGAGGCTGCAATATCTTAGAATTAACTTCTTTTCATTTTCAGGAATTTCAACGCCTTCCAAGTATGATCGAAAATGTAAACACTCATTCATGAGTGATTCTTCTAAATCGCCTTGGTAGCATAGCTGTAAGTTTTTAGCATGAAACTGTTATATCATGCCTGTTGAACTATTGGTAATGTTAGAGAGAAACTGTAATCTGCCATAAATTTCTTGATACACATTACTTCTGCATTTCAGTTCAGAACATGCAAAGTCTAGTATTGTTCAAAGGTATCTACTTTAAATTTACTCTGTACCACACATTTCCACTTCAACTTTGCGTGTCTCCTCAAACTTGGCAGTTTACGCTTTTTTTTTGTCACTTTGTGTCAAATTCATAGTCTTCAACTTCAGGTCTTTTTTTTTTTTGGCTTTCTCTTCGTACATATCAAACAAGTCCCGTATAGAGTTAATGTATCCTATTAGTGAGTTGTAGAGTTCTACAACTGTCTGTATATCAATACAAACATTTTGCAGTTTTTGGCTAGTTATATGAAATCTTTCCAAGAGTAAGCTCCAAAATACAGCCATAAAAGCTGCCTCAAGTCGATCGAGTTTTCGCTGCAGGCCTGCAGCTTCATTTCATGGAACAAGTTTCTCAGTAGCATCTTCCTTTATTGTATCTAAAGCTTTAATTATAGCATTCCAGTTTTCACTCAGATTGTGACAAGCTTCCACTCGAGATGACCAGCGAGTCTCAGAAAGTCTTTTTATTACTTTACAGCCTGGCTTCAAATTAGAGAGTAAAATCTCCCACTGGTGAGTAGAGGCAGAAAAAAATGAATAAAGATGTTGGACAGTTGAGAAAAATAAACATGCTTCTTGACAACTTTCTGCTGCACATCCTCTAACCAGATTTAAAGAATGAGCAGAGCAAGGCACATACACAGCATAAGGATTTATAATCTTAATTCTTGCTTGCAACCCGCTATAGACACCGGACATGTTAGTGGCATTGTCATACGACTGGCCATGGTAGTTTGCAATATCTAATCCATAACAATTCAAAGTTGGAAGTACAGCATCAGCTAACTGTTCTGAGTTGTGGCCAGTATTTGGTATAACACAAAGAAATCTCTCTACTGGTGTGCTGTCATCATTTACATATCTCAGTATAAAAGCCAATTGATCAACATGAGATATGTCGGGAGTTGAGTCAACGCTTATTGAGAAATATTGGGCTTCTTTTACCTCTTTAATAATATTTGAGAGAACATTTGAATCCATCAATGTTATAAATTCATTACATGTATAGGATGAAAGATAAGAGAAGTTATCTCGACCTTCATTTCCATAACGTGCAATGTGACTTGCTAAAAATGAGTCGAATTCTGCAACAAGCTCAAAGGCCATTAGGTAATTGCCATTATAAGGTGATCCAAATGTCTTCATCTTACCTCTAAATGCAAGTCCTCTGCTTGAAAGTTTCTTTACCACTGATACAATCCTCTTCAACACATTTCTCCAATGCATAATGTCTTCTTCCATTTGAAACTTTAAATTCATATCAATTCTTCCAGATATCTCACCTCTCCTCACCATTGTCAGTACACCCGCTTTATGTTCAGTGGAATTTTATTGTTCACGTAATCGAGCTGATATGTTTTTCCAGTCATGGTATCCACTCTTCGCCATACTAGAGATCCCTCCAAATAATCAACATGGGGCACAAAACACGGCTCCTTTGCTCTCCGAATAAACAAGATATTGCTATGGCTTTACTTCACCATTTAAAAGATGTCATTCAAACACATTTTTGGTTAGAACACGCATTTTATCAGTGTATTGTCTTTATGAGTTAATAAAAGCACTATCGATATTTTGTTTGATACCATGTGTTGATAAATACTCAATTGTAGCATCATTCAATATCCATTGGGCCGGGTCGACACTTATAGTAGATATTCCAATGTCAGACTGAATTTCTGATTGACGTGATTCGCAAATCTCTGCAGTATTGTCAAAGATAACCAAAGCAACATGATTCTTGGTAGTTTCTGATACTCTAGTATTTCGAACGTTTTCTTCAACATTAACCACAGCCGCAATTTCTTCATTAGTTTTAATATGTACTTTATACATATCAATATTTTCAATATCAACAACAATATTTTCACTTTTTACTTCACTACTTTCAACTTTTTTTTCTGTCTCACTGTTGGCACTAACTGATACAACAAAGGAATCCATTTTCTGCATTTTTGCTATCATTTCATTTTCCCTTTCTTTCTTCTGTATAGCATTTTTTTTTAATTGAGCACCACATAATTTCTTCCTTCTGGTCATATTGTTAATTAACGCTTAGGATAGTCGCGACTCCAGTCCCGAGTATGTTGTTTACTAAATGGCATCTCCGTTGCACCGTCATTGGCGGTTTCAATATGCACTATCATGATTGGTAGAATCGTGACTCTCGATGCCATGATTACAGAAATTCTGGGCTGCTTTTTTAAATTTGCCGCTCCTGCAAATTTGCCGCCTTAGGCCTAGGTCTTGTTGGCCCAGGCAATAATACGCCACTGACCCAAGTTCTCATTTTGTGATTTTATATTGTATCCGTTTGTTTCCACCTCTCTCTCATTTCTAGTTAACTCTCCTTTTTGCTTAACTAAGCTGATTTTTGTTTTATTATTAGTGCTCACAAGCACTACATGTAATGAAGAGGTGGTGATTTACTGCCTAACTGAGTGTGACATACTATAAGCGTCTTGTAACTCCCTTATTCCTCATCTGTATATAATTGTGATATTGCATATAAAGCACGCCATACGAGGTGTCAGAGGAAAGATTATGATCACCTAAAAGTCACTATTCTCTCTAAATATGGATGTTATTAGCGTATATGAAATTATGAGACTTGTGTTTTATGGCTGGCACTAAAACGTGCTGTAAGGTGGAGAATCAGCCAGATATTAGCTTCCCAGAGTGAACAGCAAGGAAAGTAACCGGCATCCAGGCAGGGTGTGAAATACCCCATCAACAGCCATTGTCCAGCAAGGGAGCTACAGCTCAATGTCTCATGTGCATCAGGCCACACAAGCTTAACTGCTCAACCTTGCCTGGAGACTCACAGTGCCCCTAGACATGCCTGGACTTGTGTTCTCCTAGCACATGGGACTGAGGGTATGAAACAGAACAAAGGGATCCCACGCTTGGCCTTTCTCCTGCCCCCACCTATGCTGAAAGCAACAAAGACACTCAGAAGACTGAAGACTCCAAGAGAGGGGACTGGCCCAAGTTTCAGTGGTGAAATCTCTGTGCTATGAACTGCAGTATCCACTACGGTGATAAAAACGGCTTAATCCAGGTGTTGCCCAGTCTAACTGGGTTTATATCACTTAACCCTTCAACTTCTGTAAGTGATGGGGCCACGGCCCTTGCCCCCCCTCATTCCGGTGCCCCAACGTCAAAACCTGAAACCCTTTAAATCAGCAGCCACTTAGGATTATGTTTGCCTGCAGCGTAGGGGACTGGACTAGATGACCCGTGAGGTCCCTTCCAGCCCTACACGTCTAGGATTATCACTGGGTAATGTCCCCTTGGTGTTTCAGGTCAGATTGATTGTCCTGATTGCTTGTGTCATTGAGGGGCGGAGGCAGAGAATTTGTTTTCTTAGTCCAGACTTGATTGGCAGCAACAGTAAAGGGCTCCAGGAGAGAAGGCTGCCATGGGCCTGTTTCACTCTGTCTCCATTATTGTCTGTGTGTCAGGGACCACAGCTCTTGAATATCAGGCTACAAGGCCCTTAGGCACCAGCACATGCCTGTTAGAAAGCTTTCATATTATGTGTGAGCCTATTTGAGTCTTACAGTTTGAATACTCTGTGTGCCTCAGTTTCCCTGTGTGTGTTGCACAATACCTAAGTGGTGGGAATACGGGTGTGTGACTATGGCTGAGGCCCTCGAGGTCATGTAAGGTGGCTCCAGTTCTCTGTATATAAATGATGGCCGGTGCCCTTCGTCACCTGAGACTCAGGATAGGGATGCAACCAGGTGACACTTTGCCTGGGAAGGGAGACACGGACCAGGAGGAGGAGTAATGGGCATGTCAGATGTCGGGCCACTGGAAGCTGGGCAGTCTGCTGTGGGGGACTCAGAGAGATGGAAGTCCGGGATGTCCTTCCCAGTCCCCCCAAAGATGAATTTACTACAAGTCAAAGATTTTTTGCTAACAAGTTCTGTTGTACATTCTCTTCCTTCAAGAAATAAACCTTCTGTTTTACACGCTGGCTGAGAGTCATGGCTGACTATGGAGTCGGGGTGCAGGGCCCTCTGACTTCCCCACAAAATCCTCCTTCACCTTGGGAGTTTTCAACATGACTAAAAAGACTTGGGCTGTTCAGCTTAGAAAAAAGACCTCTAAGCGGGGATATGACAGAGGTCTATAAAATCATGTCTGGTGTGGACAAAGTGAATAGAGAAATGTTATTTACTTTCTCACAATATGCAAAAACCTGAGGTTACCCAATGAAATTAATAGGCAGCAGATTCAATACAAACAAGAGGGCATATTTTTTCAAGCAACACAAATGTAATCTGGGGAACTCATTGCAAGGGGAATGCAGTGATAGCCAAAAGTACAACTGCATTCGAAAAGGAACTAAACACATGGGGAAAAAAACAAATAGATCAGTCCATGGAGGAGTGATCCATCAATGGCTATTAGCCAAGACAGTTGGGTATCTCTTAGTGGGTTGCAGAGGCAAAATAGTGATAGAGGATGTGGAAAAATCTGAAGTACTCAAAAGCTCCCTGACTGTTGAGCTAGGCAACACAGTGTGGGGAGGAGGTGAGCAGCCCCCAGGGGTGAAAGAACAGGTTAAGGACTATTTGGAAAAGCTGGTCATGCACAAATCCATGGATCCAGAACTAATGCATCCAAGCGTGCTGAGAGAGTTGGCTGATACGATCGCAGAGCCATTGGCCATTATCTATTAAAATTTGTGGTGATCGGTATAGGTCCCGGAAGATTGGAAAAAGGCAAATATAGTGCCCATATTTAAAAAAGGGAAGGAAGAAAACCCAGGGAACTATAGACCAGTCAGCCTCACTTCAGTCCACGGCAAAATCCTGAAACAGGTCCTCAAGGAATCCATTTTGAAGCACTTGGAGGAGAGGAAGGTGATCAGGAACAGTCAACATGGATTCACCAAGGGGAAGTCATGCCTGACCAACTTGATAGCCTTCTATGATGAGATAACTGGCTCTGTGGATACAGGGAAAGTGCTAGATGTGATATATCTTGACTTTAGCAAAGCTTTTGATACGGTATCCCACAGTATTCTTGCCAGCAAGTTAAAGAAGTATGGGCTGGATGAATGGACTATAAGGTAGATAGAAAACGGCTACCCTGAGTGGGATTTAGGAGTTTGCATCTCTTTGTGGAAGGTGCTGTAAGAAAAATCATGTTATTGGGTTCAATACTTTGGTGACTGGGTGTAATTCTGGGGCCTGTTTTATACAGGAAGTCAGACTGCTGTGGGGTGGTATGTGAGGATCTGTGCTGCCCTAGTCATCTTGTCATGGGGTGGATCTCCAAGTCGGGGAAACCCATGATGGCACAGTGAAAGCCACCCCACTCGGGTTCTAGGATGTGCAGATGAGGGCAATGCAATCCCTGTGCTGTCTCCCTGAGGAGACTTGCTCCTAACTTCCCTGCTGGCCCCAAAGTGTGCTCTTTCCCACAGAGGAAATGAAGGAGCAAAGAAACTCTCCCAAGGTGACGCAGCAGGTTGGAGGCAGAAGGAAGACTAGAGCCCCGTCTCCCAATGTGCAGTCCAATGCACTTCCCATTGGTTTATGACATGTCCCCCTTGGCTGCTGCTTTCCATTGCCATGAAGAGTGCAGCTCAGATGCAGCTTGTCACAGAAGAGATGCACACACCGTGCTCTCTCACAGGGTGATTTTACATTTGTGCGTTCTTGTTTTGTTGTTTTCCCAACACCTTAGAACAGAGACTCATTCAGTCCGGCTGCTTTTTGTGGAAGTGAGCGGTGTTGTTGTAGCCATGTGTGTCCCAGAATATAAGAGAGACAAGGTGAGGAGGAAATAGTTTTCATTGGACCCAAATTATGTTGGCGAGAGAGACCAGTTCTCAAGCTTACGTAGTGAAAGTACATAGTTAAAACACCCCTAGAGTTCCAATGAAAACCTGGCTTTAATTTCCAAGTCCCAAAGCATTTTCTGTAGCCTACTTTAGCTCAGCAGGGAGCTTCTGCTGCAGGATCAATAAAATACAGAAATAAAACGGTCAGAGAAGGGCAACAAAGACAATTAAATGTAGAGAATGACTTTCATATGAAGAGAGACTAAAAAGACTTGAACCGCTGAGCTTAGAAAAGAGATCTCAAAGGGAGGACATGATAGAAGTCTATAAAATCATGACTAGTGCGGAGAAAGTGAATAGAGAAATGTTATTTCCTTTTTCACACAATGCAAAAACCAAATCAGCAGGCTTAATACAAAAAGAGAATGTATTTTTTTATGGAACATAGAGCTAACCTATGGAAATCACTGCCAGGGGATGTTATGATGGGAAAGGATTGAAAAAGACTTAGATAAGTTGATGGGGTATAGGTCCATCTATGGCTATTTGCCACACTGGTCAGGAATGCAAGCCCATGCTGCTGGTGTCCCAAAACCTCTGATAACCAGAAGCCAGGATGGGAAGACAGGGGATGGATCACACAATGGTTGCCCTGTTCTGCTCACTCCCCTGAAGCACCTGGCATTTGTCACTGTCAGAAGACAAGACACTGGGCTAGATGGACCATTTGTCTGACCCAGTTTATGCTGTTTTTGTGTTCCTGTGAGACATTTCTACTCCAATGCTCCAGGAATGGAAGATGGGAATAAAAGCAGAAACAATATCCTGCAGCATTTTTGTGGCACTAGCAGATGGTTACACAAGACTCATCGCATTACCCTCAGTGGCAAAACATTCCACTAGCAGGGGGTAAGACACAGCTAATCACACACACAATATTTTCCTTTCTCTGTCTCCCATGGTCGGTGCACCAGAGAGCACGTGCAAATAAGTCCCTCACCCAGTGCACCAGGACACAGAACTCCCTGACCTCTCTCCCACTCAGTCAGCCCCACAAAGCCACCTGTGTTGGGAAGAGCGTGAGATTAAACTGGGGAAGCCAGGCCCATCCACGCAAAATGTTCCCTAAGGGTACGTCTACACTACGGGATTATTCTGATTTTACATAAACCGGTTTTATAAAACAGATTGTATAAAGTCGAGTGCATGCGGCCACACTAAGCACATTAATTTGATGGTGTGCGCCCATGGTCCAAGGCTAGCGTCGATTTCTGGAGCGTTGCACTGTGGGTAGCTATCCCATAGCTATCCCATAGTTCTTGCAGTCTCCCCTGACCCTTGGAATTCTGGGTTGAAAGCCCAGTGCCTGATGGGGCAAAAATCATTGTCGCGTGTGGTTCTGGGTACAGCCTCATCCCTCCCTTTGTGAAAGCAGCAGACAACCATTTCGTGCCTTTTTTCCTGGGTGAACTGTGCAAACGCCATAGCACAGCAAGCATGGACCCTGCTCAGATCAATAGCACAATCGTGGACGTTGTAAACACCTCGCGCATTCTCGTGAGTCTGTGCTGAACCGGGACCTGCAAAGCCAGGCGAGGAGGAGGCGGCAGCTACGGCAGGGCGGCGACGAGAGTGAGGAGGACATGGACACAGAATTATCTCAAACCGCGGGCCCCTGCACTTTGGAGATCCTCCTGGTAATGGGCAGGTTCTAGTCATTGAACGCCGATTTTGGGCCCGAGAAACAAGCACAGACTGGTGGGACTGCATAGTTTTGCAGGTGTGGGACGATTCCCAGTGGCTGCGAAACTTTCGCATGCGTAAAGGCACTTTCATGGAACTTTGTGACTTGCTTTCCCCTGCCCTGAAACGCCATAATACTAAGATGTGAGCAGCCCTCACAGTGGAGAAGCGAGTGGCAATAGCCCTCTGGAAGCTTGCAACCCCAGACAGCTACCGGTCAGTCGGGAATCAATTTGGAGTGGGAAAATCTACTGTGGGGGCTGCTGTGATGCAAGTAGCCAAAGCAATCATTAAGCTGCTGCTACGAAAGGTTGTGACTCTGGGAAATGTGCAGGTCATAGTGGATGGCTTTGCTGCAAGGGGATTCCCTAACTGTGGTGGGGCCATAGATGGAACCCATATCCCTATCTTGGCACCGGAGCACCAGGGCACCCAGTACATAAACCGCAAGGGGTACTTTTCAATGGTGCTGCAAGCACTGGTGGATCACAAGGGATGTTTCACCAACATCCACGTGGGATGGCCAGGAAGGGTTCATGACGCTCCCGTCTTCAGGAACACTACTCTGTTTAAATGGCTCCAGCAAAGGAATTACTTCCCGGACCAGAAAATAACATTTGGGGATGTTGAAATGCCTGTCGTTATCCTGGGGGACCCAGCCTACCCCTTGATGCCATGGCTCATGAAGCCATACACAGGCAGCCTGGACAGTGGTCAGGAGCTGTTCAAATACAGGCTGAGCAAGTGCAGGATCGTGGTAGAATGTGCATTCGGCCATTTAAAGGCGCACTGGCGCACCTTACTGACTCGCTCAGACCTCAGCCAAACCAATGTCCCCTTTGTTATTGCTGCTTGCTGTGTGCTCCACAATCTCTGTGAGAGTAAGGGGGAGGCCTTTATGGCGGGGTGGGAGGCTGAGGCAAATCACCTGGCCGCTGATTATGCGCAGCCAGACACCAGGGCGATTAGAAGAACACACCAGGAAGCGGTGCGCATCAGAGAAGCTTTGAAAACGAGTTTCATCACAGGCCAGGATACGGTGTGACTGCTGTGTTTGTTTCCCCTTCATGAACGCCCCCCCTTTATTGACTCCTTCCCTGTAAGCAACCCACCCTCCCCCTTCGATTACAGCTTGCTTAAGGAAATAAAGTCACTATCATTTAAAAATCAGGTATTCTTTATTAAAAGTCCTTCCCTGTAAGCAACCCACCCTCCCCCTTCAATTACAGCTTGCTTAAGGAAATAAAGTCACTATCGCTTAAAAATCATGTATTCATTATTAAAAGTCCTTCCCTGTAAGCAACCCACCCTCCCCCTTCCATTACAACTTGCTAAAGGAAATAAAGTCTCTATCGTTTAAAAATCATGTATTCATTATTAAAAAGTATAACAAGAGGCAGAGAACTGACAAGGTATCCCGGGTGTGGTTTGGGAGGAGGATAGGAGGGAAGGAAAAGGCCATTAAATACATTTCAATGTAATGACAGCCTTTTGGTTGGACTGTCGACGGGGGTGGAGTGGGCAGGTGCACGAAGCCTTCCCCCACACGTTCTTACACGTCTGGGTGAGTGGTGAGGGTGGTTACACAGGGGCTGCAGCGGCACTCTGTGACCCCGCTGCTCCTCCTGAAGATCCACCAGACGTCGGAGGATATCAGTTTGATCACGCAGCAGCTCCAGCGTTGCATCCCACCACCTCTGGTCTTCCTGCCTACACCTCTGATCTTCCTGCCACCACCTCTCATCTTGAGCATCTCTCCTATCCTCACGTTCGTCCCTCCTATCCTCACATTTGTCCCTCCTGTCCTCATGTTCACTGGCATCTTTCCTGTACTTTGCTACCACGTCCTTCCAGTCAGCCAGATGAGCTCTTTCATTGCGGGTTACATCCATGATTTCCGAGAACATTTCGTCTCGAGTCTTCTTTTTCCTCCGCCTTATCTGAGAGAGCCTTCGGGATGGAGTAGGGAGGCTTGAAAAATGTGCAGCTGCATGAGGGAGGGAAAAAAGGGAGAGAAGTATTGAAAAAGATACATTTTACAGAACAATGTTTAAACTCTTTCACAGTGAACAACACTATTCACCTTACATAGCACATGTGATTTCACTACAAGGTCGCATTTTGCATCTTAATATTGAGTGCCTGCAGCTCTGGTGTTACAGATCTCACAGACACAGGTCCGGGCATCACAATTCAGCTTGCATGCGGACATGGTAAGCCATTGTCTTTCGGCTTCTCCAGCCTTCATATACACAGTGCCCTCTGATGCTTCTTCCTGTTAACATGCAGCAGCAGAAGCCAACCCCCCCCTCCAATTCTCTAGGATGATTGCTTTACCCCTCCCCCCACCGCTTGGCTGGTATCATGGAAGATCACTGCTAATCACCCCCCTTTCCGCCCCCCCACCGCATGCCTGGTAGCTGGGACGATTCCTGCTAGCCAAATGCAAAAAAGCTTAGCGCTATCCTTCCTCCCTTCCCCCCGCTTGGCTACGTGCAAGGAAGGATTTTTTTAAGCAACAGCCCAGTAGGAAAATTGCCATCTCTGTCCCCTTAATTAAATTCCTGAATTTCAGCCAGGTTACCATGAACAATATCACTCTGCTGAGGATAACAGAGCGAGATAAAGAACAGATGTTTCTTGAATGCCAGCAATCACCGGGACCATACTCAGCTATGCTTTGTCATGCAATGATACCCGATTACTTGCTACATGCATGGCGTGGTAAAGTGTCCTACAATGGTGAATGGAACATGGCTGCCTTGCCCAGAAACCTTCTGCAAAGGCTTTTGGAGTACTGTAATAACCTAGTCCCAGATTTGGACCTTAGCGTCCAAAATATGGGGGTTAGCATGAAAACCTCCAAGCTTAGTTACCCGCTTGGACCTGGTACCTGCTGCCACCACCCAAAAAATTAGAGTGTTTTGGGGCACTCTGGTCCCTCTGAAAAACCTTCCCTGGGGACCCCAAGACCCAAATCCCTTGAGTCTCACAACAAAGGGAAATAATCCTTTTTCCCTTCCCCCCTCCAGGTGCTCCTGGAGAGATACACAGACACAAGCTCTGTGAATCCAAACAGAGTGAATCTCCCTCTCTGTTCCCAATCCTGGAAACAAAAAGTACTTTCCTATTCCCCCAGAGGGAATGCAAAATCAGGCTAGCAATCCAACACACAGATCTCCCCTTGATTTCTTCCTCCCACCAATTCCCTAGTGAGTACAGACTCAATTTCCCTGAAGTAAAGAAAAACTCCAACAGGTCTTAAAAGAAAGCTTTATATAAAAAGAAAGAAAAATACATACAAATGTTCTCTCTGTATTTAGATGATACAATACAGGGTCGATTGCTTAAAAGAATATTGAATAAACAGCCTTATTCAAAAAGAATACAAATCAAAGCACTCCAGCACTTATATTCATGCAAATACCAAAGAAAAGAAACCATATAACTTACTATCTGATCTCTTTGTCCTTACACTTAGAAACAGAAGATTAGAAAACAGAACTACTTCTCCAAAGCTCAGAGAAATCAGGCAGCCAGAAAACAAAGACCTCAGACACACAATTCCCCCCACCCAAAGTTGAAAAAATCCGGTTTCCTGATTGGTCCTCTGGTCAGGTGCTCCAGGTGAAAGAGACATTAACCCTTAGCTATCTGTTTATGACACGCCCCCCAAATTGCAGACAGTGGGGAAGCTCACTGGCGGCGATTTCCTTCTAGAACTTGAAAATAAACAGATTAATACAACACATGCACCTTTACATATACTACTAAGTATATAACTAACAGACTTCTACATTTTAAGAACACTTTTTAACTACTGAATTCTGGGAAACTCTCACGGGAGAGTGCATCAGCAACTTTATTAGAAGCTCCTGTGATGTGTTGAATTTCAAAATCAAAATCTTGGAGAGCTAAACTCCAACGAAGAAGTTTCTTGCTGTTCCCCTTGGCAGTATGAAGCCACTTTAGTGCAGCATGGTCAGTTTGTAGTTGGAACCGCCGTCCCCAAACATAGGGGTGTAGCTTTTCCAGGGCGTACACAATGGTATAGCATTCCTTTTCACTGACTGACCAGTGACTTTCCCTCTCAGACAGTTTCTTGCTGAGAAACACGACAGGATGGAAGTTGTGATCTGTTGCTTTCTGCATGAGCACTGCTCCTATACCACGCTCAGATGCATCGGTGGTTACTAGGAATGGCTTGTCAAAATCCGGGGCCCTGAGCACAGGGTCAGACATGAGCATCGCCTTAAGCTGGGTAAAGGCCTTTTGACACTCATCAGTCCACTTAACTGCATTTGGCTGGGTCTTTTTGGTCAGGTCGGTCAGTGGGGCAGCGATTTGGCTGTAGTGTGGTACAAATCGCCTGTAGTATCCGGCCAAGCCTAAGAAGGATTGGACCTGCTTCTTGGACCGTGGGACAGGCCACTTTTGGATAGCATCCACCTTGGCCTGTAGGGGGTTTATGGTTCCTCGACCCACCTGGTGCCCCAGGTAAGTCACTCTGTTTTGGCCTATTTGACACTTTTTGGCCTTAACAGTTAGTCCTGCCTGCCTGATGCGCTCAAAGACCTTTTCCAAGTGGAGTAGGTGTTCGGGCCAGGAGTCTGAAAAAATGGCCACATCATCGAGGTATGCAACTGCAAATTCTCCCAGTCCAGCTAGTAGACCATCTACCAGCCTCTGGAAGGTGGCGGGTGCATTTCGAAGGCCGAAAGGAAGGACATTGAATTCATACACCCCCGCATGGGTGACGAATGCTGACCTCTCCTTGGCAGGTTCATCTAGCGGTACTTGCCAGTACCCCTTGGTTAAGTCTATTGTAGAGATGAACTGGGCACGTCCCAACTTCTCCAATAGTTCATCGGTACGTGGCATTGGATAGTTGTCCGGACGAGTTACAGCATTTAGCTTACGGTAGTCCACGCAAAAGCGTATTTCCCCATCTGGTTTGGGTACCAGAACCACTGGAGATGCCCATGCACTGGTAGATGAGCGGATTATACCCATCTGTAGCATGTTCTGGATCTCCCGTTCTATAGCAGCTTGGGCATGAGGAGACACCCGGTAGGGTGGGGTTCTGATTGGGTGAGCATTACCTGTATCAATGGAGTGGTATGCCCGTTCAGTCCATCCTGGGGTGGCTGAGAACAATGGGGCGAAGCTAGTGCACAGCTCCTTGATTTGTTGACGCTGCAGACGTTCCAGGGTGGTTGAGAGGTTCACCTCTTCCACGCCACCGTCTTTTTTTCCGTCGTAGTAGACACCGTCAGGCCACTCAGCATCATCTCCCTGGACTGTAAACTGACAAACCTGTAAGTCTCTGGAATAGAAAGGCTTGAGAGAATTAACATGGTACACTTTAGGCTTTAGTGAGGAATTGGGAAATGCTATGAGGTAGTTTACAGCTCCCAGGCGCTCTTGGACCGTGAATGGCCCTTCCCATGATGCTTCCATCTTATGGGCCTGTTGCGCCTTCAAGACCATAACCTGGTCTCCTACCTTGAAGGACCGATCTCTGGCATGTCTGTCATACCAGGCCTTTTGCTCTTCTTGAGCATCCTTTAGGTTCTCTTTAGCAAGCAAGTACCTCCAGGAGCGCTTCATGGAGATGTCCCTGGAGGATTTCCGCTCCATCCCCAGACATGTTAACAAACTTTTCCAGTAACTTTACTGGCCGCGAATACATCCCAAGCCCTCATAGCAAATCAATCATTAAAAAACGCTTGCTTGTAAACCATGTTTTATATTTACAAAGGTACACTCACCAGAGGTCGCTTCCATGGCTTCACTGTCTGGGCTACTGGCTTGGGAGGGCTGGGAGGGTAATTCTGTCTGAGTCACAAAAAGCTCCTGGCTGTTGGGGCTAATGGAGTGCTGTGTGCTCGCTGCAAGGTCGTCCTCCTCTTCCTCCTCCTCCTAATCCTCATCTTCCCCCTGCGCAGAATCCTCAGCCATGGTTGAGATTACAACCCCCACCTCGGAATCCACAGACAGGGTGGGTAGTGGTGGCAGAGCCCCCTAAAATTGAATGCAGCTCAGCGTAGAAGCGACATGTTTTCGGCCCTGACCCGGACCTTCCGTTTGCTGCTTTGGTTTTCTGGTAGGCTTGTCTGAGCTCCTTAACTTTCACTCTGCACTGCACTGAGTCCCTGGTGTGGCCTTTGGCCATCATGGCCTTGGAAATTTTTTCAACTATTTTTTCATTATGTCTTTTGGAACGGAGTTCTGTTAGCACTGAATCCTCTCCCCATCTAGCGATCAGATCCAGTACCTCCTGCGCGGTCCATGCTGGAGCTCTTTTTCAATTCTCAGGAGACTGCATTGCTACCTGTGCTGATGAGCTCTGTGTGGTCACCTGTGCTGATCACAGCTCCACGCTGGCCAAACAGGAAATGAAATTCAAAAGTTTGCGGGGCTTTTCCTGTATACCTGGCCAGTGCATCCAAGTTCAGACTGCTGTCCAGAGTGGTCACAGTGGTGCACCATGGGATACCGCCCGGAGGCCAATACCGTCGATTTGCGGCCACACTAACCCTAATCCGATATGGTAATACCGATTTTAGCGCTACTCCTCTCGTCGGGGAGGAGTACAGAAACCGATGTAAAGGTCCCTTTACATGGATAAAAAGGGCCTCGTAGTGTGGACGGGTACAGCGTAAAATCGGTTTAACGCTGCTAAAATCGGTTTAAACGCGTAGTGTAGACCAGGCCTAAGGCAGGCAAATGCAAGGTCTGTGGGATGCAGGCCTTGGCTACAGAATGGGGGACTGAGGCTGGCAAAGCTGTGACCCTGAGAAGGATTCAGGAGTTCTCATATCTTTGTGGGGGGGGTGCCTTAGCCAAACAGATTCATACTCCGCATTGGAGTGTAAACACAAGTTATTGGGCTGAAAACAGGAGTGACGAGTTAAAATTTTAGGGCCTGCTTAAACACTGAATCACCATGTTTGCCATGGGATGGTGTACGGGGGTGTTTCCTGCCCTAGCCATGTCCTCATAGGGTGGATTTCCAGGATAAGGAGTCTCATGATGACACAGTCAAAGCCACCCCTGCTCAGGTTCTGGGCTGTGCGGAGGAGAACCATGAAATCCCTGCCCTGTATCCCTGAGGAGACTTGCTCCTGATTTCCCTGGTGGCCCCAAAGTGTGCTCATTTGCCAGTGAGGATATTGAGGAGGAAAGAAACTCTCCCAAGGTGACACAGCAAGTCAGTGGCAGAACGAACGCTGGAGCTCCCATCTCCCAATGTGCTGCACAGTGCACTTCCCATGGCTGTATGGCACGTCCCCCTTGGCTGCTGCTTTCCTTGGCCATGGTCACAGAGGAGCACAAACCGTGCTCTCGTTCTCATAAAGTAATTTTACTTTTGTGCTTTCTTGTTTTGTTGTTTCCCTTCAACTTAGAATAAGATCACTCAGTCTGGCTGTTTTCTCTGGCAGGGCGCTGTGCTGTTGCAGCCATGTGTGTCCCAGGATATTAGACAAACAGGGGGGAGGAAATAGCTTTCATTGGATCCAAATTCTGTTGATGAGAGAGACCAGCTTTCAACCTTACGCAGTGGAAGTACATAATAAAAATATCCCTACAGGTCCAATGAAAACTTGGGTGTAATTTCAAAATCTCAAAGCATTTTCTGTGTCCTGCTTTAGCTCAGCAGGGAGCTTCTCCTGTACCATCGATGAAACACAAAGATCACCCGTTTCAGGATCTCTTTTCTGGTCACCCCATAAACGATGGGGTTTAACATGGGGGGAATGAGCACACAGAGGTTGGCCAGTAGGATGAGAATATAACCTGGGACGATTTGCCCAAATTGATGTGCAAAAATGGGTAAAAAGACTGGTGTGTAGAACATCAGTATGACACAGAGGTGGGAGCCGCAGGTGCGGAGAGCCTTGAGCCGGGCGTCCTTCGATGGGAGTTGGAAAACGGCCCTGAGGATCAGCCCATAAGATACAGCAATGAGCACAGCATCCAAGCCAATTACTAAAGTAGCCACAACTGTACCATACCAGAAATTGACTGTGATGTCGTCGCAGGCCAGCCGGGCTATGTCAACGTAGTCACAATAGGTGTGAGGCAGGAGGTTGGTTCCGCAGAACTTCAGCTGCTTCACAAGAAAGAGGACGGGGAAAATGAAACAGAAACTTCTTGTGACAACTGCCAGCCCCATCTTCCCGGTCACAGACTTGGTTAGTATGATGGTGTATCTCAGGGGGTTGCAGATGGCAACGTACCGATCAAACGCCATGGCCAGCAGGATGGCCGACTCAGCAATAAAACTGACATGGATGAAGAACATCTGGGTCAGGCAGGCAGCAAAAGAAATTTCCCCTGCTCTAAACCAGAATACAGCCAGCATCTTGGGCACTGCTGTGATAGATAAGAGCAGATCAACAGCAGCCAGCATGGACACGAATAGATACATGGGCTGATGGAGGCTTTGTTCTGTTAGTATGATGAATAGTAGGAGAGAGTTCCCAATAAGTGTCACAATGTACATCAGACAGAAGGGGATGGAGATCCAGACATGAGACTCCTCCATACCTGGGATGCCAGCCAGGATGTAGGTCACGGGGGCAAAAAAGGTGTGATTGTCAGCTGACATCATGCACCATCACTTGGATCTTCTATTCAATTTCCAGGAACTAACAGCAAAAGAGACAATCAGTGAGAAGGTGAGTGTCTGCTAGGACTGAACTGCATTTGTTACAGTGTGATGGGTTCACCCGGGGGGGGGGCACATGGAACTGGGGTTTCATTGAGCCCTCTGACCCCCCAGTCTGTGCCCCCCTCACACTGTGCTGCTGTGACAAGCTGCAGACCTGCTCCCCATCTTACACTTACACCAGCATCCACACACGCAGGGACACACCCCGCTGCAGTTACACGCAGGCTCTAACCAGCCACTGCATGAACCAACAACAGAGAGGCTGCAGCCAAATTAACCACCAGCTTCCCAGATTTGTACCCCCCACTGGAGTGTAAACCCAAAATGTTACAGTCTTACCCTGAGCAGAGAACTGTACAGCGTAAGCTCCTAGAATTCCCCCCCTCCCTGAATGTGGAAAAGGATATACAACAGCCTCCGCCAGTCGAGCTATGATTTTCCCAGGCACTTCATTCCAACTCACTAGTGTAGATAAAGCCAAAACAATTTTATTAAGTACTAAAATAGTTTTTAAATGGTGATAAGTGACACCAAGCAGATCAAAGCAGATTACCTAGCAAATACACAAAAATGCAACCTAAGCTTCATATAAAATCTTAAAATCTATTTTTTGTAGTTAAAAAACTTGTTCTGTTATAATGTAAAGCAGTGAGCTTTGACTGGCGTGCTTGGGGAAAATCTCAGCTTGGCTAACCCAAGTGTGCATGGTTCTCTTCATATGGAGGGAGAGGCCTACCGGGTATTAAACACACAGACTGCCCAGATTTGACCAGGGCAGGATGGTACTGCTCTGGGGTCCCAGCCTGGACAGCTGGTGGTTAAAGAGTCTGTGTCCAATTGCAGCTGGGTGTGTCTCTACCTGTGTGAATGCTGGTGAAAGTGAAGGAAGGAGGGCTTTGCAGCTTGTCAGAGCAGTACAGGGTGAGAGGGATCCCAGGCTGGGGGTCAGCGGGATCAGTGATACCCCAGTTCCAGATAGTACTCTGGGGCTACCCGTCACAATCATTATCAAAGCAGCCCTTATAATCGGTTGATCCTGGATTATACAGTTTGTACATTTACGGCTATGCTGCTTGAAGTCAGCTAATTTCTGCCAAATGGAATAGACCGAGTCCTGGGGTCCTTATTGATTTTCATGGAAGTGTTGCCTGAGTGAAGGCCTTGGGAATGTTATAGGGCCTGAGGGGGTTTCCAATGAGGTTTACTCTGAACAGACACATAACCAAGAATGTCCTAGTCCAGAGCCAACTGAGTTCAACAGCAAGATCCCCAGTGACACCTTGGGGAGCGGATCAGGGTAACTCGGCGACCTCTTCCCAGCACCGAACCTCAGCGCAGTCACAGGAGCGTATCTCAGAGCCCCGGTTCCTGTCCTGCCCCTGCAGTCAGAATTACACACCCCCATTCTACCCAACCCCAGCTCAACATTTCCTAGGTTTCATGTTTCCATTCTCCCCTTCACAGATTCATTCCATGCAAATGACTCACCAGGCTCCGGCCCCAGCTGGGGAGGAGGAATCTCTGCCTGTGACCGGGTCGGAGAGCTGCAGGTGGCAGGGAATCTGCACTGACCGGGGCTGAGGTACAGGGATATTTATACTGTTGCCCTGCGAATCCCAGGACGGACTCAGAGCCAGCACGGAGCCCCAGGGACCTGCCTCTGTGACTGTGGGGAAGAGAGGAGAATTAACCCTTTACTCCTCTCATTTCTTTGATCTGCATCAGAGGGGTAGCCGTGTTAGTCTGGATCTGTAAAAGTAGCAAAGAATCCTGTGGCACCTTATAGACTAACAGACATTTTGGAGCATGAGCTTTCATGGGTGAATACCCACGAAATGATGCATCTGACGAAGTGGGTATTCACCCACGAAAGCTCATGCTTTGGTGCTTGTTTGATCTGATCATTTCTCCTTTTGTACGTTATTTAGACGCTGAGGCCCTGGCAAAAAGCCCCCTGTTCTTTGCAGCCCTGACAAACTCAGTACACCACACACAAGTCTTATGGAACATTGAGCCATAAAGAGTTGCCTGTAAGGTGTGTGCAGAAAGCTTGTAACTTTTCAAGCTTCAAAACTATTGCAAAATGCATGTCCAGGTAATAGTTAACAAATAACATATTGATATTGACAGTGAGCTTTACGGACTTGGAGTAGAGGGCATAGTGTGTCTAGCTGATGGCACTTCCAGGAGGGTGTTGTCACCCCACCCTAGTTAGCTGGGGATGTAATGCCAGGCTCAGTTCTCCAGCCTTGCTCCAGCCCAAGATATTCAGTGAAAAACCACCAGAGACAAATGCAGTCAACGCCACTTGGAGGTAAATGAAGGAACATTACAACAGACAGAATTGCTCTGTCTACAGGGGTGAAATTAATAATAAATTCTTATTGGTACGTGGACAGACTTTGGGCCCCAAAAGAGCCTCCCCCGGTCAGCCCATGTGCGCTCCCTGGCCTCCACTGCCTAGACTCTGGCAGTGATTTAAAAGGAACCAGGCGCCGGGAGAGAAGAGTTACCAGAGTTAATGACCACACACATTTTGTAAGGGAGAGTGACTCCCATGGATCGGGGTTTACGCCAATCTCTGTTAGAGATAAGGATGGGATGCAGGATGTGAGGGGAAGATTACCCCATATCCCCTCCTGAGAGATTCTCACAGCTTCTTCTGAAGCATCTGGTGCTGGCCACTGCTGGAGACAGGCTACTGGGCTAGCTGGACCCGGCTCTCATCCAGTCTGGTGGTTTCCATGTTCCTCTACCAAGGTGCAAGGTTGACCTACTGCACAGCGCCTACGTTCTGTGATAATTGCTGTTTAACAACAACTGGAGCTGGAGCTTTCCCAAAGCGAGCTGCTGATTTGGGAGCCCCCAACCTAGGACACACCTCAGCCAAGATTTCAAGAGGTGCTGAGCTCTCTCAGCTCCCACTCTCTGCCACTGGCGTGGCAGGTGCTCAGCAGCTGTGAAAAACCAGACCCTGGATGACACAAGCTCAGCATCCAAACAGGAGTGGTGGATAGGGATGCCAATTTTCCAGCTGCAGAGAACTGAACACCCTTGCCTTGCCCCTCCTCTTCTCCGAGGTCCTGCTCCCTGCCCCCTCCATCCCTGCTCCCTCCCTCACTCACTGTCCCCCACCCTTGCTCACTCGCTCAAGGGTTTGGAGGTGCAGGAGGAGGTGAGGTCTCCGGCTGAGGGTGCAGGATCCAGGGAGGGGCCAGGAAGGAGGAGTTTGGCGTATGGGAGTGGTCTCTGGGCTGAGGTAGGGGGCTGGGGTGCAGGATAAGTTTTGGGGTGCAGGTGGTGCTTATCTCAGATGGCTCCTGGAAGAATCCTGCGTGTCCCTCTGGCTCCTAGGCAGAGGCACAGCCAGGAGATGCCGCATGGTGCGTGCTGTCCCAGTCCAGAGGAGCCAACCCTGCAGATCCCATTGGCCACAATTCCCAGCCAATGGTAGTTGTGGGGCTGGCACCTGGGGCGGGGAGAACTTGGGGAGCCCCCTGGCCGCCCCCTGCCTGTGACCGGACATGCTGGCTGCTTCTGGGAGCCCCTCAGAACCAGTGTAGGCAGGGAGCCTGCCTTAACCCCACTGCACCGCCATCCAGATTTTTAACAGCCCAGTCAGAGTTGCTTATTGCATCTGTCAGTGAGGGGCTGAGTCAGAGAATTTCTCTTCTCAGCGCAGACTTGATCAGCAGCAATAGTAAAGGGCGCCAGGAGAGAAGGCTTCCATAGGCCTGTTTGACTCTGCCTCCATTACTGTCTGGGCATCACGGACCACGGGTCTTGAATATCAATCTATATGGCCCTTAGGCACTAGTACACACCTGTGACAATGTTGGTTTTTCCTCCTTATTATGTTGTATGCAAGCTTATTTGGGTCTTACAATTTTGCATGAATACTGTGTGTGTGTCAGTCTCTCTGTGTGCGGTACCAGTGCCTCGGTGGTGGGAATAAGGGTGTGAGACTTTTCTGCTGAGGCCCTCGGGGTCAGGTGAGGCGGCTCCAGCTGCCTGCACATAGCAATGGCCGGTGTCCTTCATCACCTCTGACCCAGGAGCAGGATGCAACCAGGTGACCCTTTGCCTGGGAAGGGAGACAAAGAGCAGGAGGAGGAGGAATGTGCACATTGGAGGTTGGGCTGGTGGAATCTGGCCTTGGAGAGAGGGGAGTCTGGGGTGTCCGGCCCAGGGTCCCTCCAAGATGGACTTTGCTGAAAGTCACTGATTTCTCTGCTAACAAGCTCTGTTCTACATTCTGTTCCTTCTACAAATACACCTTCTGTTTTACACGCTGGCTGAGAGTCACGGCTGACTGCAGAGTGGGAGTGCAGGGCCCTCTGGCTTCCCCACAAACTCCTCCTTCACCATGGGGGGTTTCACCATGACTCGGATGATGCACAGGTTGGCGGCATTGACTGGGCAGGTGTTACAATGCTGGTTCTGGTGGGACACAACTGAGAGTGCCAATTTAGGACAAATTGCTTAAAGCAGGGCAGTTACAGTCCAAGGCTTGGGATTATCCACCCTTAAGGCAAACCAAACCAGCCAGACAGAGAGGACTTTGGTTTCACCCCACTGGCTCACCACAAGTCACACAAGCAATTCCCTTTGACACTCCAGTTTCCCAGTCTCACCACCAGTTCCACTCGTTATGGGAACAAATGGTGATGAAAACCAACGCCCCAGTAAAAGAAAAAAGGTTCTCCCGATCCCAAAAGACCAAAGCCCAGACCCAGGTCAATATACAAATCAGATCCTACCCACAAATCATGCTGTTGCCAGTTCTTTAGAATCTAAAATCTAAAGGTTTATTCATAAAAGAAAAAAGATACAGATGAGAACTAGAATTGGTTAAATGGAATCAATTACATACAATGATGGCAAAGCTCTTAGTTCAGGTTTGTAGCAGTGATGGAGTAAACTGCAGGTTCAAATCAAGTCTCTGATGGGTCATCAGTCCTTTGTTCAGAGCTTCCATTTGTAGCAAAGTCCCTC
Source organism: Gopherus flavomarginatus (assembly GCF_025201925.1). NCBI lineage: Eukaryota > Metazoa > Chordata > Testudines > Testudinidae > Gopherus > Gopherus flavomarginatus. Next base: position 373,208,298 of record NC_066617.1, on the reverse strand, counting down.
CAGAAGTAGGAAGCAGGACTGAAGACAAGATGGAGATGAGGCATCAGCCTTTTATAGGCTTTTCCAGGTGTAAGAACCTCTTAGTTCTTACTGTGGAAAATTACAGCAAAATGGAGTCTAGAGTCACATGGGGAAGTCCTGCACAACCTGCTGAGTCACAAGGCCTATTGGCTTTCTCTCAGTGGGTCAATCGTGTAGCTGATGGTCCTTAAAGGGCCATGAAGCAGGCTAGGGAGAGCTGACACCAACTTTTCTGGGGTGTCACCCAGAAGCACAGCATAAGTTTGAACTATAGACAGTATAGAGCCAGTATTCATAACTTCAACTATAAAAATGATACACACATATAGACAGCATAATCATAACCAGCAAACCCTAACCTCTCCATAGACCCCTTACACGACAATCTCTATACAATATTTTCTACAAATATATAACAGTGGGCGCAACACTGACCCATACATTATGTCATTAACGTCACAGCAGACGATGGTGTTCTCTCCGCAGTCAGCCACACTTAGCGAGGCTCAGGGAGGGCTGAGGAGATCCGGAGTGTGAGGGGGGCAACGTTTGCTTCACTGTGGTGAAATTCTTAGCATTGTTTTTGCTGCTGTGATCATAGATCCCCGGGTGAGAGGAAGCAGGAGAAGGGAACTGACCTCCCCCTGCCCTTCGTAATGCCAGAATCCAGGCTCAAATCATGCATACCAGCCTCCACCTCTTCACTCTCAGGGCACCAGCTCCCTCCTGCCCTCCTGCTTCTCCAGCAGTTCACCGCACTGCCTGAGAGCTGGGCCGACTGTGACATCATCAATGACGTCTTTATGAGCAGTAATGTCATGTGCAGCCCCTATCTCCCTGCTCCCCAAAATGGACAGACTCAAGAAACCTGCTGATCCATCGGAGAGGGTTCAGAGAAGAGCCACAGGAATGATTAAAGGATTAGGAATCCTGCCTGATAGTGATAGGCTCAAAGAGCCCAATCGGTTTAGTTGAACAAAGAGAACGTTAAGTCTGATCACAGTGTGTAAGTACCTACACAGGGCACAGACATATAACAACAGGCTCTTCTCCCTGGCAGAGAAAGGTCTCACACAATCCAGTGCTGGAAGTGGAAGCTAGACACATTCAGACTGGGAATAAAGTGGAGATTTCTAACAGCGAGAGGAAATAACCATTGTGACAATTTATAAGGGTTGTGGTGAATTCTCTATTACTGACCATTGTTCAATCAAGGTGGGATGTTTTTCTAAAATTTCGCATCTGGGAATTATTTGGAGGCAGGTCTCCAGCCTGTGATATGCAGGGGATCAGACTGGATGAGCACTTCCGGCCTTTGAATTAGTGAATCAGTGAATGATGGGGATGTGAACCCAGCAATGGGCCAGTTCCCCTGGTCAGATTCTCCTTGGCCTTGGTGTGATGTCTAGTTTGGAAGCTCCTCGGTGCAGGAATCACATCTCAGTTTGGGGGGTGCCTGGCACAGGCCTTTGGGCCCCACTGGAAATAAGATTAAATAATAATATGCAGCTGTTTCATCAGTGGATCTCAAAGCAGTCTGTAAAGGATGTCAGTGTCATTATTCCCATTTTACAGAAAAGGAAACTAAGTTACAGGGAGGCAAAGTGATTTGCCCAAGGTTCTCCAGCAGGGTGGTGGCAGAGTGTGGGAATAGAATGCAGATCTCCTGAGTCCCACCCCATATTCACAGCCTGTATGGCTGTCATCCAGGGTCTCCATCTCCCTGCCATGCAGATACTTTACCCTGGGGTTACAGGACTCGCTAGAGGAGAAAGGAAGGATCCTTTTCTCTTGTCCTTCGGTGATGTACAGTGGGAGCAAGAGGCAACGAACCTAGAGGTGGTGTGTAACAGGGTCTGTAACTAACTCTTTACCTGCCTCCTTTTTCCCGATCCAGAGGGGCCTCCCAGCCCCAATCAGAATCTACTGGAAAAATGGGAAAATTAAACAGATTTAAACTTCCATTTCATTGAAGTACAAACCTCAATCGGGGGAGGTCCAGGACGATTGGAAAAAAGCAAACATAGTGCCCATCTTTAAAAAAGGGAAGAAGGAGAATCCGGGAACTACAGACAGGTCAGCCTCCCTCAGTCCCTGGAAAAATCATGGAGCAGGTCCTCAAGGAATCCATTTTGAAACACTTAGAGGAGAGGAAGATGATCAAGAATAGTCAGCATGGATTCACCAAGGGCAAGTCATGCCTGACCAACCTAATTGTCTTCAATGATGAGATAACTGGCTCTGTGGATATGGGGAAGGCGGTGACGTGATGTATCTTGACTTAGGCAAAGCTTTTGATACAGTCTGTCCTGGGGCCGGTTTTGTTCAACATCTTCATTAATGATCTGGATGGTGGGATGAATTGCACCTCAGCAAGTTTGCAGCTGACACTAAACTGAGGGAGAGAGGTAGATGTGCTGGATGGTAGGGATAGGGTCCAGAGTGACCGAGACAAATTGGAGGATTGAGGCAAAATAAATTTGATGAGGTTCAACAAGGACAAGTGCAAAGTCCTGCCCTTATGATGGAAGAATCCCATGCACTGGTACAGGCTGGGGACTGACTGGATAAGTGGCCATTCATCAGAAAAGGACCTGGGGATTATAGTGAATGAGAAGCTGGATATGAGTCAATACTGTGCCCTTGTTTCCAAGAAGGCTACCATTATATTTGGCTGCAGTAGTAGAAGCATTGCCAGCAGATCGAAGGAAGTGATTATTTCCCTCCATTCGGCACTAGTGAGGTCAAATCTGAAGTATTATGTCCAGTTTTGGGCCTCTGACTACAGAAGGGATGTGGACAAATTGGAGAGAGTCCAGTGGTGGGCAACAAAAATAATTATGGGGCTGGGGCACATGATTTATGAGGCGAGGCTGAGTAAACTGGGCTTATTCAGTTTGCAAAAGAGAAGAGTGAGGGGGAATTTGATAGCTGGTTTCAACTACCTGAAGAAAGTACCAAAGAGGATGGATCTAGACTGTTCTCAGTGGTGGCAGATGATAGAACAAGGAGCAATGGTCTCAAGTTGCAGTGGGGGAGGTCTAGGTTGGATATTAGGAAACACTATTTCACTAGGAGGGTGGTGAAGCACTGGAATGGGTTGCCGAGGGAGGTGGTGGAATCTGCATCCTGAGAGGTTTTAAAGGCCTAGCTTGACAAAGCCCTGGCTGGGATGGTTTAGTTGGTCCTGCTTTGAGCAGGAGGTTGGACTAGATGACCTCCTGAGGTCTCTTCCAACCCTGATATTCTATGATTCTATGAGACCTGCCCCAGTCCTGCCTCCACTCCCCAGCCTGGCTCCCCACTTGCAGACTGCGCAGCCCCCAGACGGAATCCCCCCATCCCAGCCTATCACCCCTCAAGCCAACTCTGCCTCCAGAAATGTCCTCATCTGCAAAGTGAGCTGGATAAATTGATGGAGCGGATGCTATAACGAGATTGCCTACAATGGCATATGGCCCATCTACGACTGCTAGCAGCAAGTATCTCCAAAGGCTTAAAAAGATAAACACAATATCAGTTAGCAGATAGCAGTTTTCAGGTATCTAAAAGGGTGCCATAAGGAGGAGGGAGAAAACTTGTTCACCTTAGCTTCTAATGTTAGAACAAGAAGCAATGTGCTTAAACTGCAGAAAGGGAGATTTAGGTTGGACATTAGGAAAAAGTTCCTAACTGTTAGGTTAGTTAAACACTGGAATAGATTGCCTAGGGAGGTTGTGGAATCTCCATCTCTGGAGATATTTAAGAGTAGGTTAGATAAATGTCTATCAGGAATGGTCTAGACAGTATTTGGTCCTGCCATGAGGGCAGGGGACTGGACTCAACGACCTTTCGAGGTCCCTTCCAGTCCTAGAGTCTATGAATCTATGAATATGTTGGGGAAGAGTTAACATGGTATTGGGCAGGGAAATCATGCCTCACCAAGCTACTAGAATTCTTTAGGGCATCAACAAGAATGTGGAGAACAGTGATCCAGCAGCTATAGTGCACTTGGACTTTCAGAAAGCCTTTGACAAGATCCCTTCCCGAAGGCTCTTAGGCAAAGTAAGCTGTCATGGGATAAGACGGAAGGCCTCCTCGTGGATCAGTAACTGGTTAAAATATAGGAAACAAAGGGGAATAAATGGTCCATTTTCACAATGGAGTGAGGTAATCAATGGGCTCCCCCAAGGATCTGTATTGTGACCAGTGCTGTTCAACACATTCCTTAATGATACAGAAAAGGGATGAAACAGTGAAGTGGCAAAGTTTGGAGAGGATACATAATTATTTAAGATAGTTAAATCTAAAGCTGACTGAACAGTTACAGAGGAATCTCACAAAACTGGATGACTAAGCAATGAAATGGCCAATGAAATTCAGCATTGATAAGTGGAAAATAATGCACATTGGAATAAATCATCCTAATTTCACATATATAAGGATGGGGTCTAAATTAGCTATTGCCACTCAATAAAGAGATCGTAGAGTCACCGTGGACAGTTCTCTGAAAACTTCTGTTCTAAGCAGAACAGTGGTCAAAAAGGCTAAAAGACTGTTAAGAACCATTAGTAGATGGAGAGAAAATGTCATATTGCCAGTGTATAAATCCGTGGGATGCCCACAACTTTAGTAGTGTGTCCAGTTCTAGTAGCCGCATCTCAAAAAGAATATAGTGTAACTTGAAAAGGTTCAGAGAAGGGCAACAAAAATGATGAAGGGTATAAAATTGCTTCCATATGAGAAGAGACGAAAAAGGCTTCGACTGTTCAGCTTAGAAAAGAGACAGCTAAGGAGGGATAAGACAGAGGTCTATAAAATCATGACCAGTGCAGAGAAAATGAATAGAGAAATTTAATTTACTTTTTCCCACAATGCAAAAACCAAGGGTTACCTGACAAAATAATAAGCAGCAGATTTAATTCAAAGAAGAGGACATATTTTTTCATGGAACACAGCTAACCTGTGGAACTCATTGCCAGGGGATGTTGTGATGGCCAAACGATTAAAAAAGAATTAGATAAGTTGATGGGGGACAGGGCCATCAATGGCTATTAGCCACGCTGGTCAGGGTTGCAAGCCCATGGTGCTGCTGTCCCAAAAACTCTGACCACCATAAGCCAGGATGGGCCGAGAGGGATGGATCACTTGATGATTGTCCTGTTCTGTTCACCCCCCTGAAGCACCTGGCACTGACCGCTGCGGAGCTTTGCCCTGACCCAGTAGATACTGTTCTCATGTTCTTATCAGACATTTCTTCTCAACAGCTGCAGAAAAGGAAGGTGGGAATAAAATTAAAATAGATTCCCACAGCGTTTCTGCTGGATGTTGTGTGATGTTAACAGAAGGTCAAACAAGCCTCCAAGCCCCAGGAGGAGTCAGCATGTTCTCCTCAGCAGCAAAATGTTCCTTTAGCACAGGGTAAGAAACAGCTAATCAGACACACCCATTCTATTCTCCATTTGTCTCTCCCACAGTCGGGGGGACCAGAGACCATGTGTAAAAGAGTCCCTCGCCCGGTGCACCAGGCCACAGCACCCCTGAGCTCTCTCCCACCCAGCCACTCCCACAACACCACGAGTGTAGGAAAGAGAGCGAGAGCAGCCTGGGGAAGCCAGGCCCATCCATGGGAATGTGCCGTAAGGCAGCCAAACACAAAGTCCTTGGGACAAAGGCCTTGGCTGCAGAATGGAGGACTGAGGCCAGCAGAGCTGTGACCTTGAGAATGGTTTAGGAATTTGAGGAGGAAAGAAACTAACCCAAGGTGACACAGCAGGTCAGTGGCAGAAACAACACTAGCGCCCCTTTATCCCAGTGTGCAGCCCAGGGCACTTCCCACTTGCCCATGGCATGGCCCCCTTGGCTGCTGCATTCCTTAATGGTCTGAAAAGAGTCCAGTTCAGATGCAGCTAGTCAGAGAGGAGATACACACACCGTGCTCTCTCTCTCTCATGGTGATTTTTACATTTCTTCTTCCATGTTTTGCTATTTCCTTTCAACTTCGAAAAAGACTTACTCGGTCTGGCTGCCTTTTCTGGCAGTGCGCAGTGCTGTTGTAGTCATGTAAGTTGCAGGATATTAGAGAAACAAAGTGAGGGAGGAGATGTCTTTCATTAGACCAATTCCTGTTGGTGAGAGAGACCAGCTTTCAAGCTTACACAGTGTAAGTACATAGTAAAAACATGTGTATAGTTCCAGTGAAAATTTGGCTTTAATTTCCAATGCCAAAAGCATTTTCTGTTGACTCCTTTAGCTCAGCAGGGAGCTTCTGCTAACACATCTATAAAAGATACTGATTACCCTTTTCAGGATCTCTTTTGTTGTCACTCCATAAACAATGGGGTTTAACATGGGGGGAATGAGCACATAGAGGTTGGCCAGTAGGTTGAGAATATAACCTGGGATGATGTGCCCAAATAGGTGTGCATAATAGGAGAAAACGGATGAGATGTGGAACATCAGTATGACACAGAGGTGCGAGCTGCAGGTGCGGAGAGCCTTGAGCCGGGCATCCTTGGACGTAAGCCGGAAGACGGCCCTGAGGATCAGCCCATAAGATACAGCAATGAGCACAGCATCCAAACCAATTACTAAAATAGCCACAGCTAAGCCATACCAGACATTGACTGTGTTGTTGTTGCAGGCCAGCCGGGCTATGACCATATGCTCACAATAGGTGTGAGGCAGGAGGTTGGTTCTGCAGAGCTTCAGCTGCTTCATGAGAACGATGAGAGGTAAAATGATACAGAAACTTCTTGTGACAACTGCCAGCCCCATCTTCCCGATCACAGACTTGGTTAGTATGATGGTGTATCTCAGGGGGTCGCAGATGGCAATGTACCGATCAAACGCCATGGCCAGCAGGATGGCCGACTCAGCAATGAAACTGGCATGGATGAAGAACATCTGGGTCAGGCAGGCAGCAAAAGAAATTTCCCCCGCTCCAAACCAGAATACAGCCAGCATCTTGGGCACTGTAGTGGTAGATAACAGCAGATCAGCAGCGGCCAGCATGGACACGAATAGATACATGGGCTCATGGAGGCTTTGTTCTGTTAGTATGATGAATAGTAGGAGAGAGTTCCCAAAAACTGTTACAATGTACATCAAACAGAACGGGATGGCGATCCAGAAATGAGACTCCTCCGTACCCGAGATGCCGGTCAGGATGTAAGTTACAGGGTAAAAAATGGTGTGATTGTCAGCTGACATCATGTACCATCACTTGGATCTTCTATTCAGTTTCCTGTAACTAACAGCAAAAGAGAAAATCAGTGAGAACTCCAGTGTCAGCTAGGACTGGAATGCATTTGTTGAGAGAATCAGAGGTACTGATTCTGTGTGACAACTGTGTGACTTCACTGTGTGACAACTGCCTGTCATATGGGACCGTAAATTCAGAAACACATTTGTGATGCGGAACTGTAGTAGGAAGAGAGCCTGAGACATAAGCCCTTGTGTCAGAGGTCTAGTATGAGGTGTGAGGCCTGAGCTAAAGTAATCGAAGCATTGTTGATACAAAGCAAAATTAGGCTGTGAGCTAGAGGCAGGCCCTGCTCACAGAATCTGGCAAGCACAGGGCTGATATTTGAAAACCACACATTTCTAAGAGGTTCTAGGCACAGAGCACTCAGGGAAACTCATTCCAGATGGGTGGTACCAGAATATCTCCATACCATCACCTTCCCTAAAGATGAGAGGAACATGGTGACCCATTCTAAAGATATGGTCAGGATGAGAGTGTGATGGATAGAGATGTACAACGTGATGGGTGGTGAACAGCTACATCACAGGGTATCAATTAACTACGTTAGAGGGTCAGTATGTAACTTATTTGTATTGATGTATGAAATGGAGCCTCAAAGGGAGGGTCTCTGTCTAGCCTAAGGAGGAATGGAAAGTCCCACTGTTCACTGAGCTGGTTCATTCTAATGGCCATACATGTATTAATTGTCCAGTAGAGTCTGCAGGATACTAGTACCATGCTTCATCGACAACAAACCTGGCTGGGTGCCTTTGTACCTTAACGGATCTTGTGGTCATTGGGTGGTTCGCTCGAGGTCTGCTGTGCCAGCTGTCTGCGCAGAGCTGGGACAGCATAAAGCGAGAACACACTCATTCACAACCAAACATCTACCCACACTGGTGACCCACGACAACTTAGGTACTGCCCCTCTGACATAACATCTCCATTCCAGAAGAGGGAAGATGGTTTGAATGGTTCTGGCCCCAGGTGAAGCAGGGCGCGTTCTCCTGGTGTTGCTGCCCACAGCAGAATCTCTCCTCCGCACATTTGCTAGTTGTTTTCAGGTCTCAAGCAGTGACTGTGAAAGTGAGTTAAAGCAGCCACACGACTGGTTCTTCTGGCACTTCCCCCAGTTTCACACTCACAACTGCGGAGTCACTCCCAGTTTATAATGGGATGAGAACAGAACCTCTTTCTTTCACAATCCTCTTCATGGATCCTACTGGCCTGTGGCCTTGACCCAACCAACACTCAAGCACACAAGTAAACTCATTCACAAGGAACGCCCATTGACTTTTATGAAAATACTCACCTGAGTAAAATTACAAGTTTTTTCAGGATTTGGTCCTAAATATGTGAAGCCAATCTCAGTTAAGGTCTGGTCTGAACTACAGACATATATTGGGATAGCTACTTTGCTCAATAGTGTGAACAATCTGCACCTGTGAGCGACATAAATATACCAGCCTGACCCCTGTGTAGACATAGCTACAGCCTCTGGGGGAGGTGGATTAACTACGCTGCTGGGGGGAGCTCTTCTCTATCAGCACAGAGCATCTCCACTGATGCACCACAGCAGTGCAGCTGTAGGGGGACCAGACATCCCGTTTTTAAAGGTTTTTAAAATCCTGTATTTAAGCCATCCTGCAGCTGGCCCAACTTTTTCTTAAAAATGGGCAAATTGTCCCATATTTTCTCTCTGTCCCGCATCCATACTAGCAGGTCCTGCTGCTGGCCAGATCCCTGCTTCCCAGTTGCCCGCCTACCAGCGGTGAGTCGGGGGTGTCCAGTGGGTGACAAAGGGGGTGGGTATGCAAGGCTGGTGACAGGGCAAAGATGCAGCACATGGGGCCAGCCGCTCCCCCTGTTGGTCCATCAGCTCAGCCCCCACTATGTGCCGGCTCTCAGACAGCAGGGCTCTCACCCCCAATCCCATTTCCCATTGTCATGGGCTGCACACTGGGAGCTACAGTGGCAGGTGGGTGCGAGCAGGCACCAGGCAGTAACCAGTTACATATCGCCTCCGCTACCCACCTCTCAGCCCTTCACATGCTCCTCCTCTCACTGTCCTCTCTCTGCTTTGCCCTTTCACTCCCCCTAACCCCGCTGCTCCCCCACATCCCGATCCCAAGTGGGGCACGTCCCGCTCCCAGCGCTGTGTGGACAACCAGCCCCTTGTCAGAGCATTCAGCTCACCAAAAGCCTGTCTGGCAGGCTCCTTTCTTCCCCCATGGCCACTAGCTGGGCCGCTACTCTGGGAAAGTCCAAGACCCTCCTGCCCAGAGCACTGGCCCAGAGCACTGGCCAGGAGGTGCTGAGACTCTGTATGAGTCAAAGCCCCTCACAGCGCTGGTACAGGGAAGACTCTCCGCCCCTAAGCTAAGCTCTGGAGCGGCGGGAGGGAAGAAGGAAGCAATTTCCAGCCTGTTAATGCTCCGAACCTGCAGGTTTCACAGCAGCCCCCCAGGGCAGGGTCTTAGCACCCTTTTCACCCCCCAAGCTCCCACCCTGGATTCTGTCCCTGGGTTTGCTGGGGTGCTCTAGGCATCCTCCCTTGCTGAGCCACCTCTCTGGCCAGGTTCGCTGAAGCCCCTACAGTCAAGTTCCCTGGGACATGGTGCAAAATGCATCCTTAGGGCTTAACCCCTTCCTGCCCTCACTGTAGCCGGGGGACAGGAGGCAGCTGGGTTACATTATGGCCAGCAGGAGCCTGGAGGTTTTATCTGCCTTTTGCTATGGGAAGGAAGGGTGAGGATGGGGGAGAGAAGGGATGAGCTCTGCAAAGACATGGGCCAGGTCACCTTCACAACTGAGGATGTGAGGGAGATTCCCAAACCTGAGACATTCTTTTTAGGTGACAAATCTGATGAACTGTCCCAGATTGACATGTCATTAGAGGAGGTTTTGGAACAAATTGATAAACTAAACATTAATTAGTCATCAGGACCAGATGGTTTCACCTAAGAGTTCTGAAGGAACTCAAATGTGAAATTGCAGAACTACTAACTGTAGTCTGTAACCTATCAATTAAATCAGCTTCTGTACCAAATGACTGGAGGACAGCCAATGTGACGCCAATTTTTAAAAAGGGTTCCAGAGGTGATCCTGGTATTTACAGGCTGCTAAGCCTGAGTTCAGAATCGGGCAAACTGGTTGAAATTACAGTAAAGAACAAAATTGTCAGATGCATAAAAGGACATAATTTGTTCGGGAGAGTCAACATATTTTTTCTAAAGGGAAATCATGCCTCACCAATCTGCTAGAATTCTTTGAGGGGGTCAACAAGCATGTGGACAAAGGTGATCCAGTGGATAGAGCGTACTTAGATTTTCAGAAAGTCTTTGACAAGATCCCTCGCCAGAGGCTCTTCAGCAAAGTAAGCTGTCATGGGATAGGAGGGAAGGTCCTTTCATGGATCAGTAAGTGGTTAAAAGATAGGAAACAAAGGGCAGGAATAAATGGCCAGTTTTCAGAATGGTGAGAGGTAAACAGTCACGTCCCCCCATGGATCTGTTAGGGGACCAGTCCTATTCAACATATTCATAAATGATCTCGAAAAAGGGGTAAACAGTGAGCCAGCAAAATCTGCAGATGATATAAAACTACTCAAGATATTTAGGTTCCAGGCAGACTGTGAAGAATTACAAAAGGATCTTTCAAAACTGTGTGATTGGACAAAAAAATGGAAGATGGAATTCAGGGTTGATAAATCCAAAGTATTGCACTTTGGAAAACATAATCCCAGCTATACCTATAAAATGATGGGGTCTAAATGAGCTGTTTCCATTCAAGAGAGGGATCTTGGAGTCATTGTGGATAGTTCTCTGAAAATGTCCATTCAATGTACAATGGCAGCCAAAAATGTGAACAGAATGTTTGGAACAATTAAGAAAGGGGTAGATAATAAGACAGAAAATACCATATTGCCTCGATATAAATCCATGGTACACCGACAACTTGAATACTTTGTGTGGATGTGCTCGCCCCATATCAAAAAATGATATATTGGAAATGGAAAAGGTACAGAAAATGGCAACAAAATTGAGTAAGGGTAAGGGACGGCTTCCATATGAGGAGAAATTGATAAGACTGGGACTTTTCAGCTTGGAAGAGAGATGAGTAAGGGGGGAAATGACGGAGATCTATAAAAGCATGACTGGTGTGGAGAAAGTGAATAAGGAGGTGTTATTTACTGCTTCTCATAACACAAGAACTAGGGGTCACTAAATGAAATTAATAGACAGCAGGTTTATAACAAACACAAGGAAGTATTTCTTCCCACAACGCACAGTCAGCCTGTGGAACTCTTTGCCAGAGGCTGTTGTGAAGGCCAAGACGATAGCAGGGTTCAAAAAAGAACTAAAGAAGATCACGGAGGATAGGTCCATCAGTGGCTGTTAGCCAGGATGGGCAGGGATGGTGTCCCTAGCCTGTTTGCTAGAAGCTGAGAATGGGCTACAGGGAATGGATCACTTAATGATAACCTGTTCTGCACCTGGCACTGGTCACTGTCGGCAGACAGGATACTGGGCTAGGTGGACCTTTGGTCTGACCCAGCGTAGCCTTTCTTATGTTCTTATCCCTTCCTCTCCCCTGTGGCTGGAGGCAGCTCCCCTCCCTTCCCTCCTACTCTGTGCCAAAAGGCTGCCGCTGACTAGATTCTGGTGTGTAACCTGAGAGAAATCTGCTGGGGGGGGTATATATCTGATCTTCCGGGCCCCCCACATGTTGCCTCAGGAAGACACTCACAAGGTACCAGGAGAGGCAGATCCATCCCAGGGGACCAGCCAGGCATGGAGGGCAGAGCACGCAGACAGGGAGGGTCAGGTAGGTGGGTCGGTCACCCCCACTCCCTGTATGAGAGAAATGTACAGGAGTGTGTGTGTATCACTTCTCCCTGTGTCTGGAGGGGGTAGGAGAGTGTGTGTCACCCCTCTCTGTGTTGTACTTTTTTTAATGGGAATTCAATTTATTTGATGTTAATTTGAAAGTTCGTACTGCACAGTTCTGATTCATTGCTGTTCAACCTGCTTGAATACGAGTAATTTTGCCAGGTGTCCCGTATTCAGCATAGGGAGATATGATCACCCTCAGCAGGAGGAACACTGGTTATCAAAACAGCCCTTATAATTCATTGCTTGTGTGTTCTTCAGTTCAGACATTCACCACTAAGCTCCCTGAAACCAGCTAATTTCTGGCAGCCGGAACGGACCCAGTCCTGGGGTCCTTATAGAGTTAATGGAAGTGTTGCCTGAGTGAAGACCTCAGGATTTGGGGTGTAGAATATTACAGGGCCTGAGTATATTTCCAATGAGATTTCCTCTGAACAGTAACGTAACCAAGAATGTCCCAGTCCAGAGCCCACTGAGTGCACCAGCAAGACCCCCAGTGACTCCTGTGGGAGCGGATCAGGGTAACCCGGTCACCTCTTCCCAGCACCCAACCTCAGTGCAGTCACAGGAGCGTACCTCAGAGCCCCGGCTCCTGTCCTACCCCTGCAGTCAGAGATACGCACCCTCATTCTAGCCAACCCCAGCTCAACATTTCCCAGGTTTCATGTTTCCATTCGCCCCTTCACAGATTCATTCCATGCAAACGACTCACCAGGCTCCGGCCTCAGCTGGGGAGGAGGAATCTCTGCCTGTGACCGGGTCGGGGAGCTGCAGGCGGCAGGGAATCTGCACTGACTGGGGCTGAGGTACAGGGATATTTATACTGCTGCCCTGGGAATCCCAGGAGGGACTCAGAGCCAGCACGGAGCCCCAGGAACCTGCCTCTGTGCCTGGCTCAGGTGGGGAAGAGCAGCAGGGAATTAACCCTTTCCGCCTCTCACTTATTTGATCTGATCATTTCTCCCTTTGTACGTTATTTAGAAAAGTCCTTCTGACACTGATGCCCCTGGCAAAGAATCCCCTGTTCTTTGTGAACAGCTCATATCTCAGGCCTAACACACTCACGACACCACGCACAAGTCCTATGGAATATTTACCCATAAAGAGTAGCATGTAAGGTGTGTGCAGAAAGCTTGTAACTTCTCAAGCTTCATAACCATTGCAAAAGGCATGTCTGGGTAATAGTTAAGGAATAACATATTGCTATTGACAGTGAGCTTTATGGACTTGGAGGAGAAGTTAGTCACCAGGGCAGTGTGTCTTGGTGATGGTCATTCCAGGAGGGTGTTGTCACCCCATGCTAGTTAGCCGGGGATGTAATGCCAGGCTCTTATCTCCAGCCTTGCTCCATCCCAGGATGATCAATGGAAAACCATCAGAGTCAACTGCAAACAATAAACACCACATAGAGTTAAATGAAGGAACATGACAACAGACAGGATTGCCCTGCCTGTGAACAGAAACAAAAGTCTGTTTCAGGATAACACAGAGTGGGGAGAGGCCCTCTGGATCCTTTCACTGAGGAGCCATCATGTGGTGCAGGGAAGTTCTCATGAAAAATTGGTTCCTGGTTTTTGTGAATCCAGCCAGCTCTGCAACAGATTAAACTGGTGGGGGGTGGGACCTAATTTATTACCTAGGAAAGGGTTCTATTGACCCAAGTTCTCATTTTGAGATGTTCTATTGGAACCATTTGTTTCCCTGACTCTCTCGTTTCTAGTTAACTCTCCTTTCTTCTTAAATAAACTGACTTCTGTTTTATTAAACATGCTCACATGCACCGTAAGTTATACAGGAGTGCTGATTTATGTTGCAATTGGTAAACTGGGATATGCTGCTCCTTTCGGGGCAGAGAATCTGAATGTCTGCGAGTAGCCAGTGTCAGGGGCAGGATATCACAGGGGATCAATTCACAGGGGTTCAGAGATGGGGGTGCCCCCTTTGTTTCCATGCAAGGCAAAGACAGGGCTGTTGAGGACAGTATCCCATTGCTGAATCAGGGGGTAACAGGGAGCCGTGAGAACCATCACACTCGTTTTTACCCAGTCTGCCTTTAGTCTCACTTAGTTCAACCATCCTGAAAACCTGTATGTGTGTGTGCGTGTCATGTCGTTGTAGCTCTATCAGTCCCAGGATATTAGAAAGACAAGGTGGGGAGGGAATATCTTTCACTGGACCAACTTCTGCCTGTTCACCTTGAATGGTCTCTTAGAATAGGTGCAAACTACACACACTAAACTATCCGTACCACCTTATTACAGCTGGGACACCCTCAGTGCCTTTCCCACACCTGACGAACTGCTCCATATAGCTCGAAAGTTTGTCACTTTATCTACCCATAGTTGGTCCAATAAAAGATATCTTGTCCCCAACTTGTCTCTTTCTCTGTGTATATGTAAGTCAGTAAGTGACAGAGAGAGGGGAAATCAGGAGCTTTTCTTCCTCTCACTACACTAGAACAATGGTCATGCAAGGCAGTGAAAGATGGTAAATAAAAACAAGGAAATACTCTCCCACAAAACAAGTAATTAGACTGTGGAACTCACTGCTGCAGGATTTTGTTGAGGTCAAGACCTTAGCAAGATTCAAAAAGGGATTGGGCATTTTTCTGGGTATCAAAAGCCCCCATGGTTACCAGAGTTAATGACCACAAATGTTTTAGAAGGGAGATGACCCCTTGGCTCTGCGTTTAAGATAATTTCTGTTAGAGGTACAGTCTTGTGAGCAAGACACGATAAGTTATTTTTCCACTCTACTCTGTGCGGGTAAGGCCTCAGCTGGAGTATTGTATCTCGTTCTGGGCACTGCATTTCAAGAAAGATGTGGAAAAGATTGGAGAGGATCCAGAGAAGAGCAAAAAGAATGATTAAATGTTTAGAGAACATGACCTATGAAGGAAGGCTGAAAGAATGGGGCTTGTTTAGTTTGGAAAAGAGAAGACTGAGAGGAGACATGATAGCAGTTTTCAGGTATCTAAAAGGGTGTTATAAGGAGGAGGGAGAAAACTTGTTCACCTTAGCCTCTAAGGATAGAACATGAAGCAATGGGCTTAAACTGCAGCAAGGGAGATTTAGGTTGGACATTAGGAAAAAGTTCCTAATTATTGGGGTGATTAAACACTGGTAAAAATTACCTAAGGAGGTTGTGGAATCTCCATCTCTGGAGCTATTTAAGAGTAGGTTAGATAAATGTCTATCAGGGATGGTCTAGACAGTATTTGGTCCTGCCATGAGGGCAGGGGACTGGACTCGATGACCTCTCGAGGTCCCTTCCAGTAGTAGAATCTATGAATCTATAGGATGCAGGGTGTGAGAGGAAGATTATCCCATCCCATATCCACTCATGAGAGATTCTCACAGCTTCTTCTGAAGCATCTGGTGCTGGTCACTGCTGGAGACAGGCTACTGGGCTCAATGGACCCGACTCTCATCCAATCTGGTGGTTCCCATGTTCCTCCACCAAGGTGCAAAGCTGACCTACTGCACAGCCCCTATATACGGTGAGCATTGACATTAAACCAAAAATGGAGCTGGCACTTTCCAAAAGTGAGCTGCTGAATTGGGAGGCCTCTTTTCTCTAGCCCCCAACCTGAGATACACCTCAGCCAAGATTTCAAGAGGTGCTGAGCTCTCACAGCTCCCACTCTCTGCCACTGGAGTGGCAGCTGCTCAGCAGCTGTGAAAAACCAGACCCTGGATGACACAAGCTCAGCATCCAAACAGGAGTGGCAGATAGGTATGCCAACTTTCTGACTGCAGAGAACTGAACACTTTTGCCTTGCCCCTCCCCTTCTCCAAGGTCCTGCCCCCTGCTCCATCCAACCCTGCTCCCTCCCTCGCTCACTCTCCCCCGCCCTTGCTCATTCGCTCAGGGGCTTGGAGGTGCAGGAGGAGGTGAGGGCTCTGGCTGAGGGTGCAGGATCCGGGGAGGGGCCAAGAATGAAGGGTTTGGAGTATAGGAGGGGTGTCTGGACTGAGGTAGGGGGCTGGGCTGCAGGACAAGTTTTGGGGTGCAGGCAGCACTTACCTCAGACGGCCCCTGGAAGTGTCCTGCATATCCCTCTGGCTCCTAGGCAGAGGCACAGCCAGGAGGCGCTGCATGGTGCGTGCAGTCTCAGTCTAGAGGAGGCAACGATTCCCGGCCAAAGGTAGTTGTGGGGCTGGCACTTGGGGTCAGGAGAATGCGGGGAGCCCCCTGGCTACCCCCTGCCTGTGGCCAGACATGCTGGCTGCTTCTGGAAGCCCCTCAGAGCCAGGGTAGGCAGGGAGCCTGCCTTAACTCCGCTGCACCACCGTCCAGATTTTTAAAAGCCAAGTCACAGGTGCTGACCAAAGCCACCAGGTAGACTGTCCTGATTGCTTCTGTCAGTGAAGGGCGGAGGCAGAGAATTTCTCTTCTCAGCGCAGACTTGATTGGCGGCAATAGTAAAGGGCGCCAGGAGAGAAGGCTGCCATGGGCCTGTTTGACTCTGCATCCATTACTGTCTGGACGTCAGGGACCGCAGGTCTTTTGGGTTGGTTTACAGGGCCTTTAGGTGCTAGAACTCAGCTCTAACAATGTTGTTT
The DNA here is from genome assembly GCF_025201925.1 of Gopherus flavomarginatus. Taxonomy (NCBI): domain Eukaryota; kingdom Metazoa; phylum Chordata; order Testudines; family Testudinidae; genus Gopherus; species Gopherus flavomarginatus. Next base: position 373,191,595 of record NC_066617.1, on the reverse strand, counting down.
TTTCCTCCTTATTATGTTGTACGTGAGCCTATTCGAGTCTCACAGTTTTGCATGAATAGTGTGTGTGTGCCTCAGTTTCCCTGTGTGCTGCACCAATGCCTACGTGGTGGGAATAAGGATGTGAGGTTTTTGCTGAGGCCCTCGGGACATGGTGAGGTGGCTCTAGCTGCCTGCACATAAGCAATAGCTGGTGCTCTTTGTCACCTGAGACGCAGGAGTGGGATGCAACCGGGTGACACTTTGCCCGGGAAGTGAGACAAAGACCAGGAGGAGGAGCAACGGGTGTATTGCAAGTCAGGCCACTGGAAGCTGGGCAATCTGTTGGGGCGGACTTGGAGGAAGAGGAGTCTGGCCTGGAGTCCTCCCAAGATGGACTTCGCTGAAAGTCACTGATTTCTGTGCTAACAAGTTCTGTTCTACATTCTGTTCCTTTGACAAATAAACCTTCTGTTTTACACACTGGCTGAGAGTGACGGCTGACTGTGGAGTCGGGGTGCAGGGCCCTCTGGCTTCCCCACAACCTCCTCTTTCATCGTGGGGGTTTTCACCGTGGCTCGGATGATGCGGGGGTTGACGGCGATGACTGGGCAGGTGATGGTGTTCTCTCCGCTGTCAGCCATGCTTGGGGAGGCTTAGAGAGGTCTGAGGAGAGCCGGAGTGCAGGGGGGCTGGATTTGTTTCACTGTGGTGATAGTTTTAGTATTGTTCTTGCTGCTGTGATCACAGATCTATGAGTGGTGGAGCAAGGTTCTCCAGCAGACCCTTGGCAGAGCTTGGGGATAAATCCCAGATGTCCTGAGTCACAGTCCTGATTCAAAGCCTGTGTGGATTTTGCAGCATTTTATACCTTAAGAGAGCATTCTGCAACCCCCATATTCCTCAGTTATAATTAATTGTGATCTTCCGTAAAAATCATGCAATGTGAGCTATCAGGGGAAAGGTAATGAACTGCTGAAAGCCACTATTCTAGCTAAATATATAGATCTTTTGTGCATATGAAGGTACAAGAATTGTGTTGTCTGGTCATCTCTAAAACATGCTGTAAGTTGCGGGATCAGCTAGATGTTACCTCTCCGAGACAACAACAAGGAAAGTAACCAGTGCTCAGGTGGGGTGTCAAACAGCCTGTCAACAGCCATTGTCCAGCAAGGGAGCTACAATTCAATGACTCACCTGCATGAGGCCACACCAGGGGAACTGCTAAACCTTTCCCAGTGACTCAGCAATGCCTCCAAACATGCCTGGACTGGTGCTCTCCAGGCACATGGGACTGAGGGTATAAAACAGGACACAGGGGCCCCACACTTAGCATTTCTCCTGCCACCACCTACGCTGCAAGAAACAAGGAGACTAAGAAGAATGAAGGGACTGGCCCAGGATTCAAGGGTGAAATCCTTTTCAAGGGTGGGCTGCATAAGTATTAGAATTGCCAACAAATGGAGGGACTTGATCATTCCCCTCTATTCGACACTGGAGAGGCCTCATCTGGAGTACTGTGTCCAGTTTTGGGCCCCACACTACAAGAAGGATGTGGAAAAGTTGGAGAGTCCAGCAGAGGGCAACAAAAATTATTAGGAAGATGGAGCACATGATTTATGAGGAGAGGCTGAGGGAACTGGGATTATTTAGTCTGCAGAAGAGAAGAATGAGGTGGCATTTGATAGATGCTTTCAACCATCTGAGAGGAGATTCCAAAAACTCATAGACTCATAGAATTTAGGGTCAGAAGGGACCAATATGATCATCTAGTCTGACCTTCTGCACAAAGCAGGCCACAGAATCCTACCCATCTACTTCTATAACAAACCCCTAACCTATGTCTGAGTTATTAAAGTCTTCAAATTGTGGTTTGAAGACCTCAAGCTGCAGAGAATCCACCAGCAAGTGACCCGTGTCCCACGCTGAAGAGGAAGGCGAAAAACCTCCAGGGCCTCTGCCAATCTGCCCCAGAGGAAAATTCCTTCCCGACTCCAAATATGGCGATCAGCTAAACCCTGAGCATGTGGGCAAGACTCACCAGCCAGCACCCAGGAAAGAATTCTCTGCAGTAACTCAGATCCCAACCCATCTAACATCCCATCACAGACCACTGAGCATACTTACCTGCTGATAATCAAAGATCGATTGCCAGAATTAAGCTATCTCATCATACCATCCCTTCCATAAACTTATCAAGCTTAGTCTTAAAGCCAGATATGTCTTTTGCCCCCACTACTCCCCTTGGAAGGCTGTTCCAGAACTTCACTCCTCTAATGGTTAGAAACTTTGATCTAATTTCAAGTCTAAACTTCCTAGTGTCCAGTTTATACCCATTTGATCTTGTGTCTACATTGGTACTAAGCTTAAATAATTCCTCTCCCTCCCTAATATTAATCCCTCTGATATCTTTATAAAGAGCAAGCATATCCCCCCTCAGCCTTCTTTTGGTTAGGCTAAACAAGCCAAGCTCTTTGAGTCTCCTTTCATAAGACAAGTTTTCCATTCCTCGGATGGATGGATCAAGACTGTTCTCAGTGGTGACAGATGACAGAACAAGAAGCAATAGTCTCAAGTTGCAGTGGGGGAGGTCTAGGTTGGATATTAGGAAACACTATTTCACTAGGAGGGCGGTGAAGCACTGGAATGGGTTCCCTAGGGAGGTGGTGGAAACTCCTTCCTTAGAGGTTTTTAAAAAGCCTTGACAGAGCCCTGTCTGGGATGATTCAGTTGGAACTGGTCCTGCTTTGAGCAGGGGATTGGACAAGAACCTCCTGAGGTCCCTTCCAACCCTGAGATTCTATGACTCTGTGATTCTATCATCTGTCTATTATGAACTGCAATATCCAGTGGGGTGAGAAAAAACTGCTTAATCTAGACGTTGCCCAGTCTAACAGGGTTGAGAGTTTAGACGGTGTTCTTATATTTTCTTTTATTTTAGTAACTAATCTGACTGTTTGCCTATCACTTAATATTACTTAAAACTATCATTTATGGTCAATGCATTTGTTTTACTGTTTGTATGAAGTGTGGAGCAAAACGTTCCACTTTCCATTGATGAAGTGGTGAAACAATACATTTGCACTGCTCAAGACTGTACATTCCTGATGTACAGTGCTGGGAGATGTGGGGGCCTTGGCTCTGGTGCCTTTCCCTGTGTGATGCATGAGTGGCTCTCTGAACAGTCATGCAATCTAGCAGGCTGTGGGGCTCCACATGCTGTTGTGCTGAGTGATAACAGCACCGGGAGGGGTTTTCTGCTGGTCACTAGCAAAGCATTGTGAGGCACAGGGGGCACAGCGGTCCTGGCTATCCCATCACAGATGTCATTCAGGGTCTACATCTCCCTGCCAGGCAGATACTTCTCCCTGGGGTTACAGGACTGGCCAGGGGAGAAAGGAAGGATCCTTTTCTCTTGTTCTTCAGTGATGTACAGTGGGAGCAAGAGGCAACTAACCTAGAGTTGGTGTGTTACAGGGTCTGTAACTAACTCTCTGCCTCCTTCCTTCCTCCTTGAGCCAGAGGGACCCCCCCACATACACCAGAAGCTATTGGAAAAATGGGGAAAACTAAACAGGCTGTGAACTTCCAGTTCATTGAGGTACAAACCTCCATCGGGGTAGGGGTAGGGTTCGGGTTAGGGTTACAAAACAGAAGCTACTGGAAAAATGTAGAAAATTAAACAGGTTGTGAATTTACAGTTCACTGAGATGCACACATCAATTGAGGGATGTCCAGGACAATTGGAAAAAGGCTAATGTAGTGCCCATCTTTAAAAAAAGGAAGAAGGAAAATCTGGGGAACTACAGCCTCACCTCAGTCCCTGGAAAAATCATGGAGCAGGTCCTCAAGGAAACCATTTTGAAACACTTTGAGGAGAGGAAGGTGATCAGGAATAGTCAACATGGATTCACCAAGGGCAAGTCATGCCTGACCAACCTGATTGCCTTCTATGATGAGATAACTGGCTCTGTGGATTTGGGGAAAGTGGTGGATGAGATATATCTTTCAGAGTGGCAGTCGTGTTAGTCTGTATCAGCAGAAACAACAAGGAGTCCTTGTGCCACCTTAGAGATTAACACCTTTATTTGGGCATAAGCTTTCGTGGGCTAGAATCCACTTCATCAGATGCATGGAGTGGAAAACACAAAAGCAGATATATTTATACATAGTACATGAAAAGATGAGAGTTGGCTTACCAGGTGGGGGATCAGACTAACAAGACAATTTAATTATCAGCAGAATACCAAGGGAGGGAAAATCACTTTTGAAGTGGTAATGAGGGTGGCCCATTTCAAACAGTTGACAAGAAAGTATGAGTAACTGTAGGGGAAAATTAGTAAGGCAAAATTAAGTTTTGTAATGACCCATCTGTGACGGGTTGGATCACAGATACTCCCTTGGGGCTGCCAACTAATGTCCCAAGATTACTTCTGCCTCTGCCTTCCCTGTCTTCCCATATTGGGACTTCAGTGCCCTGCCTGGTTTGAGCCAGACCCGCTAGTGTGCAGCAAACCTCGTCCCAGGTCTGACCCATATCCCCTAATAGCTGTAGGCTTAATTGAAATCAGGTTAAGAAGTGTTCCTATCTTTAACGCTCAGATGCTCAAACCCCAAATAAATCCATTTTACCCTGTATAAAGCTTATACAGGGTAAACTCATCAATTGTTCGCCCTCTATAACACTGATAGAGAGATATGCAAAGCTGTTTGCACCCCCCACAGTATTAATAAATACTCTGGGTTAATTAATAAGTAAAAAGTGATTCTATTAAATACAGAAAGTAGGATTTAAGTGGTTCCAAGTAGTAACAGACAGAACAAATTGAATTACCAAGCAAAATAAAATAAAACACACAAGTCTAAACCTAATGCAGTAAGAAAAATGAATAGAGATAAAATCTCACCCTCAGAGATGTTTCAGTAAGCTTCTGTCACAGACTAGACACCTTCCTAGTCTAGGCACAATCCTTTCCCCTGGTGCAGCTCTTGTTCCAACTCTGGTGGTAGCTAGGGGATTCCTCATGATTGACGCCTCTTTTATTCTGTTCCACCCACTTATACATCTTTTGCATAAGGCGGGAATCCTTTTGCCTCTCTCTGGGTTCCCACTCGCTCCTTCTCAGTGGAGAAACATCAGGTTAAAGATGGATTCCAGTTCAGGTGACATGATCACATGTCACTTTAAGACGTCATTACCCACTTGCCAGCTCACAGTATATAGGAAGACTTACAAGTAAAACAGAGCCATCTTTACAGTCAATTGTCCTGATTAATGGGAGACATTAAGATTCCAAATCAACATTAATGGCCCACACTTTGCGTAACTACAATAAGACCTCAGTGTTATATTTCATATTTCTAGTTTCAGATACAAGAGTGATACATTTATTCAAATAGGATGACCAGCTCAGTAGATTATACGCTTTGTAATGATACCTTACAAGAGACCTTTTGCATGAAGCATATTTTAGTTACATTATATTCACACTCATCAGCATACTTTCATAACATCACATAGATTGAAACGTCACACAATCCACTCCCAGTCTTTATTCAGATCTAATCTGATGGTGTCCGGTTTGCAAATTAATTCCAGTTCTGCAGTTTCAAGTTACAGTCTGGTTTTGAAGATTTTTTATTGAAGAATTGCCACTTTTAAGTCCGTTATTGAATGACCAGGGAGGTTGAAGTGTTCTTCTACGTTTTTGAATGTTGTAATTCCTGATGTCAGATTTGTGTCCATTTATTCTTTTGTGTAGAGACTGTCCGATTTGTCCAATGTACATGGCAGAGGGGCATTGCTGGCACTTGATGGCACATATCACATTGGTAGATGTGCAGGTGAACGAGCCCCTGATGTTGTGGTTGATGTGGTTAGATCCTAGGATGGTGTCCTTTGAATAGATATGTGGACAGAGTTGGCAACGGGGTTTCTTGTAGGGTTTGGTTCCTGGATCTGTGCAGTGTAGTTGCTGGTGAGTATTTGCTTCAGGTTAGGGGGCTGTCTGTAAGTGAGGACTGGCCTGTCTCCCAAGGTCTGTGAGATTAAGGGATCGTCCTTCAGGATAGGTTGCAGATCCTTGATGATGCGCTGGAGGGTTTTAGTTGGGGTCTGTAGGTGACGGCTAGTGGCTCTAGATATCTTGACTTTAGAAAAGCTTTTGATATGGTCTCCCACAGTGTTCTTCCCGCCAAGTGAAAGAAATACGGGCTGGATGAATGGACTATAAGGTGGATAGAAAGCTGGCTAGATCGTCGGGCTCAATGGGTAGAGATCAACGGCTCAATGTCTAGTTGGCAGCTGGTATCAAGCGGAGTGCCCCAGGGGTTGGTCCTGGGGCCAGTTTTGTTCAACATTTTCATTAATGATCTGGATGATGGAATGGATTGCACCCTCAGCAAGTTTGCAGATAGCATTAAGCTGGGGGGAGAGGCAGAAACGGTGGAGGGTAGAGGTAGGGTCCAGAGTGACCTAGACAAATTAGAGGATTGGGCCAAAAGAAATCTGATGAGGTTCAACACGGACAAGTGCACAGTCCTTCCCTTAGAATGGAAGAATCCCAGGCATTACTACAAGTTCGGGACTGACTGGCTAAGTGGCAGTTCTGCAAAAAAGGATCTAGGGATTACAGTGGATGAGAAGCTGGATATGAGTCCGCAGTGCGCCCTTGTTTCCAAAAGGATAACAGCACATTGGGCTGCATTCGTAGAAGCATTGCTAGCAGATAGAGGGAAGTGATTATTCTCCTCTATTCGGCACTGGAAAGAACACATCTGGAGTAATGGGTCCAATTTTGGGCCCCCCACTACAGAACAGACGTGGGCAAATTGGATAGAGTCTAGTAGAGAGCAAGAGAAATGATTAGGGGGCTGGGGCACATGATTTACGAGGAGAAGCTAAGGGAACTGGGCTTGTTTTGTTTGCAGAAGAGAAGAATGAGGGGGGATTTGATAGCAGCCTTCAGCTATCTGAAAGGGGGTTCCAAAGAGGATGGAGCTCGGCTGTTGTCAGTGATGACAGATGACAGAACAAGGAGCAATGGTCTCAAGTTGCAGTGGGAGAGGTCTAGGTTGTATATTAGGAAAAACTATTTCACTAGGAGGGTGGTGAAGCACTGGAATGGGTTACCTGTGGAGGTGGTAAAATCTCTATCCTTAGAGGTTTTTAAGACTTGTCTTGACAAAGTCCTGGCTGGGACGATTTAGTTGAGGTTGGTCCTGCTTTGAGCAGGTCATTGGATTAGATGACCTCCTGAGGTCTCTTCCAACCCTAATCTTCGAAACAAAGTGTGGGAATAAACAAGAGAGTAAGGTAAACAGCAGGGTCCCCCCATGGATCTATACTGGGACCAGTGCTGTTCAACACATTCCATAATGATCTGGAAAAGGGAGTGAACAGTGAAGTGGCAAAGTTTGCAAGGATACAAAATTATTCAAGATAGTTAAATCCAAAGTTGACTGAGAAAAGTTACAAAGGGATCTCACAAAACTGGATGACTGGGCAACAAAATGGCAGGTGAAATTAAGCACTGATAAGTGCAAAATGATGCGCACTGGAAAAAAAATAATCCTAACTTCCCATATATAAGGATGAGGTCTAAATTAGCTATTGCCACTCAATAAAGAGATCGTAGAGCTACTGTGGACAGTTCTCTGAAAACTTCTGCTCGAGGCACAGTGTGGTCAAAAAGGCTAATAGGCTGTTAAGAATCATTAGAAAATGGAGAGAAAATATCATATTGCCAGTGTATAAATCCATGGTACACCCACATCTTCAGTAGTGTGTCCAGTTGTAGTAGCCGCATCTCAAAAAAGATATTGTGTAACTTGTAAAGATTCAGAGAACGGCAAGAAAAATGATTAAGGGTAATGAATGGTTTCCATGTAAGGAGAGACTAAAAAGACTTGGATTGTTCAGCTTAGAAAAGAGACAACTAAAGGGGGATATGACAGAGGTCTATAAAATCATGTTATTTACCTATGTACGCAATGCAAAAGCCAAGGGTTACCTGACAAAGTAAAGAAGCAGTATATTTAATAAAAACAAGGGAAAGTAATTTTTTTTCATGAAGCAAAGAGTTAACCTGTGGAATTCATTGCCAGGGGATGTTGTGATGGTAAAGGATTAAAAAAAGAATTAGATAAGTTAATGGGGGATAGGTCCATCAATGGCAATAAGCCAAAATGGTTGGGGATGCAAGCCCTTGCTGCTGGTGTCACAAAACCTCTGACCACCAGAAACCAGGATGGGCTGAGAGGGGATGGATCACTTGATGTTTGTCCTGTTCTGTTCACCCCACCTAAGCACCTGGCACTGGCCACTGTCAGAAAACAGGACACTGGGCTAGCTGGACCTTTGGCCTGACCCAGTATATACTGTTCTTAAGTTCTTATGAGACATTTCTTCTCAACAGCTGCAGGAATGGAAGGCGAGAATAAAGGAAAAAAGATTTCCACAGTATTTCTGCTGGATGTTGTGTGACGTTAGCAGAAGGTCAAACAAGCCTCCAAGCCCCAGGAGGACTCGGCACGTTCTCCTCGGTGGCAAAACATTCCTTTAGCACGAGGTAAGAAACAGCTAATCACACACATACGATTCTATTCTCCCTCTATCTCTCCCACAGTCAGGGGGACCAGAGATCATGTGCAAATGAACCTCTAGCCCAGGCACCAGGCCACAGGACCCCCTGGCCTCTCTCCCACCCAGACACCCCTATGAAGCCACGAGTGTAGGGAAGAGAGCGAGATCAACCTAGGGAAGCTGGGCCAATCCATGCAATATGTACCATGAGGCAGCAAAACACAAGGTCCGTGGGACGCAGGCCTTGGCTACGGAATGGGGGACGGAGGCCGGCAAAGCTGTGACCCTGAGAAGGATTTAGGAGTTTGAGAAGGAAAGAAACTAACCCAAGGTGACACAGCAGGTTGGTGGCAGAACCAACACTAGAGCCCTTGTCTTTCAATGTGCAGCCCAGTGCACTTCCCACTGGCCTATGGCATAGCTCCCTTAGCTGCTGCTTTCTGTTTCCATTCCGAGTCCAGCTCAGCTGCAGTTTGTCAGACAGGAGATGCACACACTGTGCTCTCTCTCATGCTGATGTTTACCTTTGTTCTTTCTTGTCTTGCTATTTGTCTTCAATTTAAAACAAGTCTCACTTGGTCTGGCTGCCTTCTGTGGCAGTGTGCAGTGTTGTTGTACCATGTCAGTCGCAGGATAATAGAGAGACAAAGTGGTGGAGTAAAGAGCTTTCATTGGACCCAAATTCTGTTGATGAGAGAGACCAGTTTTCGAGCTTACACAGTGTAAGTACATAGTAAAAACACCCCTAGAGTTCCAGTGAAAACCAGGCTTTAATTTCTAAGTCCCAAAGCATTTTGTGTTGCTTCTTTAGCTCGGCACCGAGCTTCTGCTCCAGCATCGATAAAAGACATTGATCACCCGTTTCAGGATCTCTTTTGTTGTCACCCCATAAACGATGGGGTTTAACATGGGGGGAATGAGCACATAGAGGTTGGCCAATAGGTTGACAATATAACCTGGGATGATGTGCCCAAACTGGTGTGCTAAAGAGGAGAAAACGGCCAGCACGTAGAACATCAGTATGACACAGACATGGGAGCCGCAGGTGCGGAGAGCCTTGAGCCGGGCGTCCTTGGAGGGGAGCAGGAAGACGGCCCTGAGGATCAACCCATATGATACAGCAATGAGCACAATATCTGAACCAATTACTAAAAGAGCCACAGCTACACCATACCAGACGTGGACTGTGATGTCGTCGCAGGCCAGCCGGGCTATGATCATATGCTCACAATAGGTGTGAGGCAGGAGGTTGGTTCTGCAGAACTTGAGCTGCTTCATGAGAACAATGAGAGGTAAAATGATACAGAAACTTCTTGTGACAACTGCCAGCCCCATCTTCCCGATCACACACTGCAGTGTATTTCAGGGGGTCGCAGATGGCAACGTACCGATCAAACGCCATGGCCAGCAGGATGGCCGACTCGGCAATAAAACTGACATGTATGAAAAACATCTGGGTCAGACAGGCAGCAAAAGAAATTTCCCCCGCCCTAAACCAGAATACAGCCAGCATCTTAGGCACTGTAGTGGCAGATAACAGCAGATCAGCAGCGGCCAGCATGGACACGAACAGATACATGGGCTCATGGAGGCTTTGTTCTGTTAATATGATGAATAGTAGGAGAGAGTTCCCAAAAAGTGACGCAGCGTAAATAAGACAGAAGAGGATGGCGATCCAGAAATGAGACTCCTCTGTACCTGTGATGCCAGTCAGGATGTAAGTTACAGGGTAAAAAACGGTGTGATTTTCAGCTGGCATCATTTACCATCACATGGATCTTCTATTCAGAGGTCTAGTATGAGGTGTGAGGCCTGAGCTAAAGTAACGGTCAAAGCGTTGTTGATATAAAGCAAAATTAGGCTGTGAGCTAGAGGCAGGCCCTGCTCACAGAATCTGGCTAGCACAGGGCTGATATTTGAAAACCAGACATTTCTAAGAGGTGCTGGGCACAGAGCACTCAGGTAAACACATTTCAGAAGGGTGATACCAGAACATTTCCATACCAACTCTTTCTCTACAGATAACAGGAACATGGTGACCCATCCTAAAGATATGATCAAGTGTACGAGGTGATGGGTGGTAACCAGCTACTTCAGAGAGTGTGAATTAACTATGTTAGAGTGTCAGTATGTGACTTGTTTGTATTGATGTATGAAATGGAGCCTCAAAAGGAGTGTCTCTGTGTAGCCTAGGGAGGAATGGAAAGTCCCACTGTTCACTAAGCTGGTTCATTCTAATGGGCTCACATGTATTACTGTTCATGTACAGTCTGAGGGATATTGGTGCCATGCTTCATTGACAATAAACCTGGCTGGGTGCCTTCGTACATAAATGGTTCTTGTGGTCATTCGGTGGTTCACTCGAGGTCTGCTGTGCCAACTGTCTGCGCAGAGCTGGGACAGGACACAGAGAGAACACACACACACACAGCTGAACATTTTACCACATCGGTAACCCACAATAAGTTACATACTGCCCCTCTGTCATAACATCTCCATTCCAGAAGAAGGAAGATGGTTTGGATGATTCTGGCCCCAGGGGAAGCAGGACGCACTCTCCTGGTGTTGCTGTCCACAGCAGAATCTCTGCTCTACACATTAGTTAGAGTTGGTCCAGGACTCAAGCGGTGACTGGAAAGTGAGTTAAAGCAGCCAGACGACTGGTTCTTCTGGAACTTACACCGATTTACACTCAGTACTGAGGAGTCACTCCCAGTTAGAAACAGGATGAGAGCAGAACCTCTTTCCTTCACAATCCTCCTACTGGATCCTACTGGCTCTGAGGCCTTGACCCAACCAACACTCAAGCCCACGAGTAAATTCATTCACAAGAAACTCCTATTGACTTTTATGAAAATACTCACCTGAGTAAAGTTGCAATTTTTTTCAGGGTTTGGTCCTAAATATGTGGGACAATCTCAGTGAAGCTCTGGTCCACACTACAGACATATATCGGGATAACTGCATTACTCAGGGTTGTGAAAAATCCTCACCCGTGTGTGACATAGAAACACCAACCTGACCCCCTGTGTCGACATAGCTACAGCCACGCGGGGAGGAGGATTAACTACACTACCGGGGAGCTCTCCCCCATCAGCACAGAGCATCTCCACTAACTCACCACAGCGGTGCAACTGTGCGAACGCAGCATTTTAAGCTTGTCCGAGCTGGTAGCTCTGCTCCAGAGAACTACAGCTGCAGTAGGTGTAGGGGGACCAGGCGCCCCGTTTTTAAAGGGACAGTCCCGTATTTAAGCCCTCCTACAGGTGTCCCAACTTTTTCTAAAAGCAGGAAAAATGTTTTGTATTTTTTCTCTCTCCTCCCATCCGTACTGGCAGGTCCTGCTGCTGGCCAGATCCCTGCTTCCCAGGTGCCACCTACCAGTGGTGAGTGGTGGAGTCTAGGTCCAACGATGGAGGTGGGGGTGCAAGGCTGGTGACAGGACAAAGATGCAGCATACAGACCCCTAGCACCCCGCTGCTCCCTCAGCTGAGCCAACCCCATATGCCGGCTCTCAGCAAACAGGGCCCCACCCCACTGTCCCATTTCCCATTGTCACTGGCTGCACACTGCGAGCTGCAGTGGTAGGTAAGTGCGGGCAGGCACCACGCAGTGGTTACGTGTCACCTCTGCTGCCCACCCATCAGCCCTTTACGTGCTCCCCCTCATGCTTTGTCCCTTCACCCTCCCCCACCCAGCCCCACTGCTCCTCCATGTCCCCTGCAGCGGGGCACATCCTGCTCCCAGCTCGGAGCAGAGAATCAGGCTCTCATCAGAGCACTCAGCTCACCAACAGACTAGCCAGCCGGCTCCTTCCTTCCCCCACTGCCTCTGGCTGGGCCAGTGACCCAGGAAAGTCCCAGACCCTCCGGCCTGGGGCGCTGGCCATTAGGTGCTGAGACCTGCATGTGCCAAAGCCCCCACACAGCTCTGGCAAGGGGCAGCCTCTCCGCCCCTCAGCTAAGCTCTGGAGTGGCAGGGGGGAGGGGGAAGCAATTGCCAGCCTGTTCATGCCACAAAAATCCAGGCTGCACAGCAGGGCAGGGGCTTAGCACCCTCTTCATCCCCCACCCCTCACCCTGAGTCTGGTCTGATCCATCCCCTAGGCATCCTCCCCTGCTGAGCCACCTCTCTATCCTGGATCGCTGAAGCCCCCGCTGTCAGCTTCTCAGGGCCCTGGTGCACAATGCTGCCTCAGGGCTTAACCCTTTCCTGCCCTCACTGTAGCCAGGGGACAGGAGGCAGCTGGGATACGTTGGGTGGCCTGCAGTGGGTGGGTGGGGAGAAACGTCAGGGAAGAGAAAAGATGTGCTCTGCAAATCCACGAGCCAGGCAATCTTCACAGCTGAGAATGTGAGAGAGATTCCCAAACCTGAACCATTTATTTTAGATGATAAATCTGAGAAACTCTCCTAGATTGAGGTGTCATTACAGTAGGTTTTGGACCAAATTGATAAACTAAACAGTAATAAGTCACAGGCCCAGATGAGATTCACCCAAGAGATCTGAAGGAACTCAAATGTGAAATTGTAGAACTACTAACTGTAGTCTGCAACCTATCAATTAAATCAGCTTCTGTACCAAATGACTGGAGGACAGCTAATGTGACATCAATTTTTTAAAAAGAGCTGTAGAAGTGAACCTGGCAATTACAGGCTGGTAAATCTGACTTCAGTCCCAGGCAAACTGATTGAAATTACAGCGAAGAACAAAATTGTCAGACACAGAGATGAACATAATTTGTTGGGAAGTGTCAACATGTTTTTTGTAAAGAAAATCATGCCTCTCCAATCTGCTAGAATTCTTTGAAGGGATCAACAAGCATGTGGACAAAGGGGATCCAGTGGATAGAGTGTACTTAGATTTTCAGAAAGCCTTTGACAAGGTCTCTCACCAAAGGCTCTTAAGCAAAGTAAGCTGTCATGGGATAAGAGGGAAGGCCCTCTCATGGACTGATAACTGGTTAAAAGATAGGAAACAAAGGGTAGGAATAAATGGACAGTTTTCAGACTGGAGAGAGGTAAATAGTGGTGTCCCCCAGGGACCTGTACGGGGACCAGTCCTATTCAAGATATTCATATATGATTTGGAAAAAGGGATAAGCAGTGAGGTAGCAAAATTTGCAGATGATACAAAACTTCTCAAGATAGTTAAGTCCCAGGCAGAGTGCAAAGAGCTACAGAAGGATCTCTCAAAACTGTGTGACTGGAGAAGAAAATGGCAGATGAAATTCAATATTGATAAATGCAAAGTAATGCATGTTGGAAAACATAATCTCAACTATACATAGGAAATGATAGGGTGTAAATTTGCTGTTATCACTCAAGAAACAGATTTTGACATCATTATGGATAGTTCTCAGAAAACATCCACTCAGTATGTAACGGCCGTCAAAAAAGTGAACAGAATGTTGGGAATCATTAACAAAGGGATAGATAGCAATACAGAAAATGTCATATTGCCTCTTTATATGTCCATGATACGCCCACATCTTGAATACTGTGTGCAGATGTGGTCACCCCATGTCAAAAATTGATATATTGGAATTGGAAAAGATTCAAAAAAAGAGCAACAAAATGATTACAGGTATGGAACGGCTGCCATATAAGGAGAGTTTAAGAAGACTAGGACTTTTCAGCTTGGAAGAGAGATGACCAAGAGAGGATATAATAGAGGTTTATAAAATCATGACTGGTGTGCAGAAAGTAAGTAAGGAAATGTTATTTACTCCTTCTTATAACACAAAAACTAGGGGTCACCAAATGAAATTAATAGGCAGCAGGTTAAAAACAAAAGAGAGGAAGTATTTCTTCCCACAATGCACAGTCAACCTGTAGAACTCTTTGCCAGAGGATGTTGTGAAGGCCAAGACTATAACAGGGATCAAAAATGAACTAGATAAATTCATGGAGGAGAGGATGATCGATGGCTGTTAGCCAAGAACAGCGTCCTTAGCCTCTGTTTGCCAGATGCTGTGATTAGGTGACATGGGATGGATCACTTGCTGATTCCCTGTTCAGCTCATTCTTTCTGGGGCACCTGGCATTGGCCACTGTTGGTAGACAGAGTACAGGGCTGGATGGACCTTTGTTCTGACCCAGAATGGCCATTCTTATGTTCTTATCCCTTCCCCGTCCGCCCTACTCCCCTGCAACTGGAAGCAACTCTCGTCTCTTCCCTCCCGCTCTGTGCTGAAAGCCTGCTGCTGGACACATTCTGGTGTGAACCCTGGCAGAAATTGGGGGGAGGGGAGTGGTATGTGACCTTGCATCTCCCCTTGCCCCCACATGTTTCCTTGCAAAGACTCGGTGCAAGGTAGCAGAAGAGGCAGATGCATCCCGGGGTCCAGGCAGGCATGAAAGGTACAGTGTGCCAGAGAAAGAGGGTCAGGTCGGTTGTTGTTAATTTGAACATTTGCACTGCATCGTTCTGATTGATTGCCATGGAGCTCCCTTGAATACGAGCAATTTTACCAGGTGTCCTGCATTCAGCATAGGGAGAGGAGGTCACCCTAAGTAGGTGGGACATCAGTATCTAAGCAGCCCTGATAATCGGCTACTCCTGGGTTCTACAGTTCTGACATTCACAGCTAAGCTCCTTGAAACCAGCTGATTCCTACCAACCAGAACTGACCCAGCCCTGATGTTCTTATGGAGTTAATGGAAGTGTTGCCTGAGTGAAGGCCTCAGGATCTGGGGTGCAGAGTACCAGAGGGCATGAGTAGGTTTCCAATGAGATTTATTCTACAGTCACGTAGCTAAGAATGGCCCAGTCCAAAGCCCACTGAGTTCAATAGCAAGACCCCCAGTGACGCTCGTGAGAGTGGATCAGGGTAACCTGGCAACCGCTTCCTAATTCCCAACCTCAGTGCTGTCACAGAAGCGTATCTCAGAGCCTGGATCCCATTCTGCCCCTGCAGTCAGAGTAAAGCACCTCCACTCTCTCCAACCCCAGCTCAAACATTTCCTAGGTTTCATGTTTCCATTTGCCCCTTCACAGATTCATTCCATGCAAACGACTCACCAGGCTCCGGCCCCGGCTGGGGAGGAGGAATCTCTGCCTGTGACCGGGTCGGGGAGCTGCAGGCGGCAGGGAATCTGCACTGACCGGGGCTGAGGTACAGGGATATTTATACTGCTGCCCTGGGAATCCCAGCGGGGACTCAGAGCCAGCACGGAGCCCCAGGGACCTGCCTCTGTGCCTGGCTCAGGTGGGGAAGAGCAGCAGAGAATTAACCCTTTCCTACTCTCACATGTTTGCTCTGATAATTTCTCCTTTTGTTCCTTATTTAGAAAGGTCCTTGTAACACTGAGGCCCCCAGCAAAGAGTTCCTTGAAAACAGGTCTTATTTCAGGCTTGACAAACTCACTACAAAACACTCAAGTATTATGGAATATTGACCCATAAAGAGTAGCATGTAAAGTGTGTGCAGAAAGCTAGTAATTTGTCAAGCGAGCTTTATGGACTTGGAGTCGAAGTTAGTCACCAGCGCAGTGTGTCTAGGTGATTTCCCTTCCAGGAGGGAGTTGTAACCTCACCCTGGTTAGCCGGGGAAGTAATGCCAGGCTCAGTTCTCCAGCCTTGCTCCAGCCCAAGATTATCAATGGAAAACCATGAGGAACAACTTCAGTCAACACCACCTGGAGGTAAATAAAGGAACCGTACAACAGACTGGATTGCCCGGCCTATGAACAGAGACAAACGACTGTTTCATGATAACCCCAAGTGGAGACCGGTCGTCTGGATCCTTTCAAGTAGGAGACATCTCCTGGTGCGGGGACGTTCTCATGAAAAATTGGATCCTGAAGTCAGGGGGTAACAGGGTGACTCACAGTCCTGGGAGCCGAAAGAACCATCATAGTCATTTTTACACAGACTGCCTTTAGTCTCACTTAGTGCAACCATCCTGAAAACCTGTATGTGTGTGTGTGTGTCTGTAGCTCTATCAGTCCCAGGATATAAAAGAGACAAGGTGGGGGAGGGAATATCTTTCACTGGACCAACTTCTGTCGGTCTTATCACTTTGAATGGTCCCTTTGAATAGGTGCAAACTACTCACACTAAACTATCTGTACCTTTCCCAGAGCTGAAAAACTGCTCCATGTAGCTCAAAAGCGTGTCGCTCTCCCCACCAGAAGTTGGTCCAATAAAAATTATTCCCTCCCCCACCTTGTCTCGCTCTGTGTTTATGTAAGATGGTAGGTGGTAGAGAGAGGGGAAATCTGGAGCTGCTCTTCCTCTCATAGCACTAGAACAAGGGACATGCAAAGAAAGTAAAAGGTGGCAAATAAAAACCAATACAAGGAAATACTTTCCCACAAAACAAATAAGCAAACTGTGGAACTCGCTGCTGCAGGATTTTGTTGAGGCCAAAACTTTGGAAAGATTCCAAAAGCGATTGGACATTTATCTATCAAAAATATCCAGAATTACCAGACCTAATGACCACACACATTTTCAAAGGGAGCGTGATCCCCATGGATCGGGGTTTTAGCCAATCTCTGTTAGAGATAAGGATGGGATGCAGGGTGTGAGGGGAAGATTGTCCCATATCCCCTCATGAGAGATTCTCACAGCTTCTTCTGAAGCATCTGGTGCTGGCCACTGCTGGAGACAGGCTACTGGGCTTGATGGACCCGGGTCTGATCCAGTCTGGTGGTTCCCATGTTCCTCTACCAAGGCGCAGAGTTGACCTGCTGCAGCACCCACCCTGGGACACAAATCAGCCCAGATTTCAAGAGGTGCTGAGCACTCGCAGCTCCCACTCTCTGCTCTTGGAGTGGTGGGTGCTCAGCAGCTGTGAAAAGACAGACCCTGAATGACTCAACTCCGCATCCAAACAGAAGCATTGGATACTCCCAAAAAGTGTGTGTGTTGGGGGGGACCCCACTGGTGCCTGAAATCGGGCCTGCCCCCCCACACTGCCCCTTTCCCCAAGGCCCCTACTTGCCCTGCCTCTACCCCTGAAAACCCACCTCACCCCCTCTACCCGAGCCGCTGCCTACACCTCCCCTCCCCATGAGGCCCCACCATCACACAGCCCCTTCCCCTGAGGCCCCATCCCACCCCTTCTCCCACCCCTTCCCCGAGCCCCCATTCACTCCTCTCCACCCTCTCCTCCGTCACTCGCCATTCTGGCTGTAAGCACTGGGAGGGTTTAGCCTTCCGATTTTTATCGGTGATGGAACCAAGCTCCTTGCCCCCCCTCATTCCAGTGCCCCAGCATCCAAACCTGAAACCCTTTAAATCAGCAGCCACTAGGAAAATGCTTGCCTGGAGTGTAGGGGACTGGACTAGACGACCCATGAGGTGTTTTGCAGCCCTACACATCTAGGATTATCACTGTGTAATGTCCCCTTGGTGTTTCAGGTCAGGTCAACTGTCCTGATGGCTTCTGTCAGTGAGGGACTGAGGCAGATAATTTGTCTTCTCAGCGTGACTTGATTGGCAGCAATAGTAAAGTGCCCCAGCAGAGAAGGTTGCCATGGACCTGTTTGACTCTGCCTCCATTACTGTCTCCCTGGACTGTAAACTGACAAACCAGTAAGTCTCTGGAATAGAAAGGCTTGAGAGAATTAACATGGTACACTCTGGGCTTTAGTGAGGAATTGGGAAATGCTATGAGGTAGTTCACAGTTCCCAGGCGCTCTTGGACCGTGAATGGCCCTTCCCATGATGCTTCCATCTTATGGGCCTGTTGCGCCTTCAAGACCATAACCTGGTCTCCTACCTTGAAGGAACGTTCTCTGGCATGTCTGTCATACCAGGCCTTTTGCTCTTCCTGAGCATCCTTTTGGTTCTCTTTAGCAAGGGCTAAGGAGTGTCGGAGGGTGCTTTGTAGGTTGCTTACAAAGTCCAGAATGTTAGTTCCTGGAGAAGGCGTAAACCCCTCCCATTGCTGCTTCACCAGCTGTAATGGGCCCCTTAACCTCGTGACCATACACAAGTTCAAACGGTGAAAACCCTAAACCTGGATGTGGTACAGCCCTGTAGGCAAACAGCAACTGCTGCAACACTAGGTCCCAATTATTGGAGTATTCGTTGACGAATTTACGTATCATGGCCCCCAAAGTTCCATTAAACCTTTCCACCAGGCCATTGGTTTGATGGTGGTACGGGGTGGCAACCAAGTGGTTCACCCCATGAGTTTCCCACAGTTTTTGCATGGTCCATGCCAGGAAATTAGATCCTGAATCAGTAAGGATGTCGGAGGGCCAACCTACCCTGGCAAAAATGTCTCTTAGGGCCAGGCACACAGTGTTAGCCCTGGTGTTGCCTACAGCTACTGCTTCCGGCCATCGGGTAGCAAAGTCCATGAAAGTCAGTACGTACTGCTTTCCTCTGGGCGTTTTTTTTGGGAAAGGACCCAGAATATCCACAGCTATTCGCTGAAATGGGACCTCAATTATGGGGAGTGGCTGGAGAGGGGCCTTGACTTGGTCTTGGGGTTTTCCCACTCTTTGGCATACCTCACAAGACCGGACATACTTGGCAACATCCTTGCCCATCCCCTCCCAGTGGAAGGACTTCCCCAACCGGTCCTTGGTTCTGTTCACCCCAGCATGGCCACTGGGATGATCATGGGCTAAGCTTAAGAGCTTCCCTCGGTACTTAGTTGGAACCACCAACTGTTTTTGCGGCTGCCATTCTTCCCAGTGTCCACCAGAAAGAATCTCCTTGTATAAAAGTCCTTGGTCTATAACAAACCGGGATCGATTAGAAGAGCTGAGAGGCGGTGGGGTGCTCCGTGCCGCCACCCAAGCTTTCTGAAGGCTGTCATCTGCTTCCTGCTCAGTCTGGAACTGTTCCCTTGAGGCTGGGGTCACCAATTCTTCCTCAGACTGTGGACTTGGGATTGGTCCATCTGGAAGCGATGTAGGTGATGGGGTTGTTTCCGGTGCTGGTGAACTGCTCTCCGCTGGTGCACCTGAGGGTATTTCAGGCTCAGGCTGAGCCTTTTGGGTATGGCTGTCTGTTGCTTCTGCCAGTTCTGGCTCGGTGGTGCCCTCTGGCGTTGAGTTTGAAGATGGGGTTGCAATCGCTGGTGCTGGTTGCTGTTCCAGTTCCGGGCCTGGGACTGGAGGTGCTGTGGCTGTTTCAGTGGTTGGCATGGAATCCGGGTCCACTACCTCTGTCTGGGTCTCTGGTAACACAGACGGGGCCTCTGTGGACGGCTCAGGAACAGAAATGGGTCTGGAAGCTTGCCTGGTTTGGCTACGTGTAACCATTCCCACTCTCTTGGCCCGCTTCACCTGGTTGGCCAAGTCTTCCCCCAGTAGCATGGGGATAGGATAATTGGCATAGACTGCAAAAGTCCACATTCCTGACCAGCCTTTGTACTGGACCGGCAGTTCAGCTGTAGGCAAGTCTACAGCTTGTGACATGAAGGGGTAAATTGTCACTTGGGCCATTGGGTTGATGAATTTGGGGTCTACAAAGGATTGGTGGATAGCTGACACTTGTGCCCCTGTGTCTCTCCACACAGTAACCTTCTTTCCACCCACTCTCAAATTTTCCCTTCGCTCCAAGGGTATTTGAGAGGCATCTGGGCCTGGGGAGCTTTTGGGTGATGGTGGTGTAATGATCTGCACTCGGATGGCGTTCTTTGGACAGTTGGCCTTGATATGTCCCAGTTCATTACACTTAAAGCATCTTCCATCTGATGGGTCACTGGGTCGAGGTGAGTTACTGGAGACTGGTGAGGTGGAAGAATAGTGTGTCTGTGGCTTTACTTGGGTTGTAGGTGGGGTTTTTGGCTGCCCTCGGTTGTAGGGTTTATGGTCGGTGTGCCCTCTGGGGTATTCGTTCCCCTTGACAGTAGCTTTCTTGCTTTCTGCCACTTCCATCCATCTGGCTCCAATCTCCCCCGCCTCGGTGAGATTTTGGGGTTTTCCATCTTGTATGTACCGTGTTATGTCCTCAGGAACACCATCCAAGAACTGCTCCATTTGTATGAGGAGGTGCAGTTCTTCCAAGGATTTAACATTGTGTCCTGATATCCAGGCCTCATAATTTTTCCCAACGTAGTAGGCGTGCTTGGGAAATGACACATCTGGTTTCCACTTTTGGGTTCTGAAATGCCGACGGGCATGATCCGGGGTTATCCCCATTCTGTATCTGGCCTTGGATTGAAAAGTTTATAGTCGTTCATGTTCTCCTTAGGCATTTCAGCTGCCACCTCTGCTAAAGGTCCACTGAGCTGTGGCCTCAATTCTACCATGTACTGGTCTTCAGAGATGCGGTACCCAAGAAAGGCTCTTTCAAAATTTTCCAAGAAGGCCTCGGTGTCATCACCTGCCTTGTAGGTGGGAAATTTCCTGTGCTGTGGAACAATCATTGGCACAAGGTTGTTAGGGTTGGCTGTGTTTTGCTTAGCCTTTTCAAATTCCATGGCCTGTCGATGGGCTTCCCTCTGGAGTTCCCACTCTTTCTCTTTTATTTCCAGCTGTTTTTGGTGGTCTGCATCTTTGGCTGCTTGCTCTCTTTTGCAGGCTGCCTCTCTGTCTTTTTGTTCTCTTCTGTGGGGGCCTCTCTTTCTCTTTCTCTTAGTTCCATCTCTTGTAGTTTTTTTTCCATATCTCACCTGTGCTCGGCTTCTTTGATTTGTACTTCGGCCTCCATTTTTGTCTTGGTAGACATGGTTCCTGTTTTCTTGTGTTGGGGTGCCCTCTGGTGTTTATCTTCTGAACTGCAGGTTCTCTGTTGTCTCCTGGGGTCTGCCTAGCAACAGTGCCTTTTCCCTTTCTTCCTCTAGCTAATCTTTTCAATGTAAAGTAAACCAGAAAAACCACTTTATTTGCATGTGTATAGTGCTGCTTTTGACTCCTAATGGGAGTGCTATTGTGTCACAAAAGACCCTTTTGTCACAGCTTAATGGTTCCTTGCTTAATATGCAAGCCAGAAACTGCAAGAGAGAGCAGAGAAAAAAAAATTCTCTCTGGTTCCCTTTAAAACCAAACTGTTTCTCTCTGCTTAAAAGCCCCTAGCAGAGAAAAGAAAAATATAATATTCCTACTGGCTTCTGGATTCTATCTTTCCCACAAACACTGCCACCATGTCATAACCTAGTCCCAGATTTGGACCTTAGTGTCCAAAATATGGGGGTTAGCATGAAAACCTCCAAGCTTAGTTACCAGCTTGGACCTGGTAAAGCTGCCACCAACCAAAAAATTAGAGTGTTTTGGGGCACTCTGGTCCCCCCAAAACTTTCCCTGGGGACCCTAAGACCCAAATCCCTTGAGTCTCACAACAAAGGGAAATAAACCTTTTCCCTTCCCCCCTCCAGGTGTTTCCTCCCTGGGTTCCTGGAGAGATACACAGAAGCAAGCTCCGTGAATCTAAACAGAGGGATTCCACCCTCTCTATTTCCAGTCCTGGAAACAGAAGTACTTCCCTCTTCACCCAGAGGGTATGCAAAGTCAGGCTAGTAAATCTAACACACACAGATTTCCCCCTGACTTCTTCCTCCCACCAATTCCTTGGTGAGCACAGACTCAATTCCCTGGAGTTCCCCACTAAATAAAAACTTCAGCAGGTTTTCAAGAGAAAACTTTATGTAAAAAGAAAAAAAATACATAAAAATGGTCTCTCTGTATTAAGGTGACAAATACAGGGTCAATTGCTTAAAAGAAATAGGAATAAACAGCCTTATTCAAAAAGAATACAATTCAAAACACTCCAGCAACTACACACATGTAAATACAAAAGAAAAAAAACAATAACCCCTATTGTTTTATGATCTTTCTACTCACAACTTGGAAACAGAAGATTAGAAAGCAGGAAACAGAAAAATCCTTCCCATAGCCGAGAGGGACACAGGCAGAAGACAAAGAACAAAGGACTCACACACAGACTTCCCTCCACCCAGACATGAAAAAGTCTTGTTTCCTGATTGGTCCTCTGGTCAGGTGTTTCAGGTTACTTCTTTCCAGGTGAAAGAGACATTTACCCTTAGCTATCTGTTTATGACACTTCCAGCTTTACACGTCTAGGATTATCACTGTGTAATGTCCCCTTGGTGTTTCAGGTCAGGTCAACTGTCCTGATGGCTTCTGTCAGTGAGGGACTGAGGCAGATAATTTGTCTTCTCAGCGTGACTTGATTGGCAGCAACAGTAAAGTGCCCCAGGAGAGAAGGTTGCCATGGGCCTGTTTGACTCTGCCTCTATTACTGTCTGGGCGTCAGAGACCACAGGTCTTGAACATCAGGCTACAGGGCCCTTAGGCATGAGTAAACCCCTGTGACAAAGTGGATTTTTCCTCCTTATTATGTTGTACACAAGCGTATTTGAGTCTTACGTTTTTGCATGACTACTGTGTGTGCCTCAGTTTCCCTGTTTTGCTGCACCAATGACTAAGTGATGGGAATAAGGCTGGGTGACTTTTGCTGAGGCCCTCAGGACCAGGTGAGCTGCCTCCAGCTACCTGCATGTCAGCGATGGCTGGTGCTCTTCCTCATCTGGGACCAAAGAGGGCGTGTGCTGTTGCACTCCGTATGCTTTTTGAATATATACTTATAAATGTAAATATGATGTAACTGGAATATGCTTTATTCAAAAAAGTATCATTACAAAGCTTATCATCTACTGAGAGTGTTCATCCTATTTGTTTGCAGGTATTATTTCTATGTCTAGAGTTAGGAGAATAAGGGCTTGTCTACAGCACACAGCTTTTAGTGACCAGGCTTGGGGAGCAAACAGCTGTGCATATCTCTCTATCAGTGTTATAGAGGGTGGAAAATGTATTAGTTTATCCTGCATACGTTTTATACAGAATAAAACAGATTTATTTGGGGTTTGGATCCCATTGGGAAATGGGTGTCAAGATGCTAGTGCGGTAATCTGCTGAACTGTATTTGGTTAAGGTCTGCACCTTTGAGGGGCTGGCCCAGGCCTGTGTTGCAGCAGGCTGGTGTATCTGGCACAACAAGGCAGGGTTCTGGAGTCCCAAGCTGGCAGGGATAACGGGCTCAGAGGTAATTTCAGCTCATCAGGTGGCAGTCCCAAGGAGGTCTCTGTGATCCAAATTGTCACAGGGGGATGCAACTAGGTGACACTTTGCCCAGGAAGTGAGACAAACAACAGGAGAAGGAGCAACGGGCATGTCAGAGGTCAGGCCTCTGGAAGCTGGGCAGTCTGCTGTGGGGGACTTGGAGAGAGGGGAGTCCAGGGTGTCCAGCCCAGGGTCTCCCAAGATGGATTTTGCTGAAAGTCACTGATTTCTGTGCTAACAATCTCTGTTCTACACTCTGTTCCTGCTCCCCAAAACGGACAGACACAAGAAAGATGCTGATCCATCGGAGAGGGCTCAGAGAAGAGCCACGGGAATGATTAAAGGATTAGGAACCCTGCCTGATAGTAATAGGCTCAAAGAGCCCAGTCAGTTCAGTTTAACAAAGAGAAAGTTAAGTCTGATTTCAGTGTCTAAGTACCTACACAGGGCACACACATATAACAACAGGCTCTTCTCCCTGGCAGAGAAAGGTCTCACACAATCCAGTGCTGGAAGCGGAAACTAGACACATTCAGACTGGAAATTAACAGGAGATTTCTAACAGCAAGAGGAAATAACCATTGGAACAATTTCTAAGGGTTGTGGTGGATTCTCTATCATTAACCATTGTTCAATCAAGGCGGGATGTTTTTCTAAAATTTCTGCTCTGGGAATTATTTGGGGGCAGGTGTCCAGCCTGTGAGATGCAGGGGATCAGACTGCATGAGCATAATGTTGCCTTCTGGTTTTGGAATTAGTGAATCAGTGAATAATGGGCATGCTAAGCCACCAATGGGCCAGTTCCCTTGGTCAGATTCTCCTTGGCCTTGATGTGATGTCT
The DNA here is from genome assembly GCF_025201925.1 of Gopherus flavomarginatus. NCBI lineage: Eukaryota > Metazoa > Chordata > Testudines > Testudinidae > Gopherus > Gopherus flavomarginatus. The sequence goes on along the minus strand of NC_066617.1, from coordinate 373,167,204 downwards.
AGTTTGTAAGCTCCTCAGTATAGGATCACGTCTCAGTTTGGGAAGTGTCTGGCACAGACCTTTGGGCCCCACTGGAAACAAGATTAAATAATAATATGCAACTGTTCATCAGTGGATCTCAATGCAGTCTATAAAGGATGTCAGTGTCAATATTCTCATTTTACAGAAGGGGAAACTGAGTTACAGGGAGGCAAAGTGATTTGCCCAAGGTTCTCCAGCAGGGTGGTGGCAGAGTGTGGGAATAGAATGCAGATGTCCTGAGTTCCACCCCATATTCACAGCCTGTATGGATGTCATCCAGGGTCTACATGTCCCTGCCCCTTCGTGCATCAGTAACTGGTTAAAATATAGGAAATAAGGGAGAATAAATGGTCCATTTCACAATGGAGAGAGGTAAACAGTGGGGTCCCCCAAGGATCCTGTGCTGGGACCAGCGCTGTTCAACACATTCCTTAATGCTCCTGAAAAGGGAGTGAACAGTGAAGTGGCAAAGTTTGGAGGGGACACAAAATTTTTCAAGATAGTTTAATCCAAAGTTGACTGAAAAAACTTACAGAGGGATCTCACTGGGCAATGAAATGGCCAATTAAATTCAGCATTGATAAGTGAAAAATGAGGCACACTGTAAAAAATCATCCTAAATACACATATATAAGGATGGGGTCTAAATTAGCTGATACCACCCAACAAAGAGATTTTGGAACTGTCATCGGGTAGGTCTTTGAAAATTTCTTCTCTATGCACAGCAGGATCAAAAAGGCTAATGGATCGTTAAGTACCATTAGGATATGGATAGAAAATGTTATGCTGCCACTATATAAATCCATGGTACGGCCACACCTTCAATAGTGTGTGCAGTTCTAGTACCCAATCTCAGTAAAGATATAATGTAACTTGAAAAGGGTCAGAGAAGGGCAAGAAAGATAATTAAGGGTATAGAATGGCTTTCATATGAGGAGAGACTAAAAAGACTTGGACCGTTCAACTTAGAAAAGAGACAACTAAGGGGGGTTATGACAGAGGTCTATAAAATCATGACTGGTACAAAGAAAGTGAATAGAGAAATGTTAGTTTCTTTTTCACACAATGCAAAAACCAGGGTAGCTGGTTTAATACAAAAAAGAGAATGTATGTTTTTTAATGGAACACAGAGCTAACCTATGGAACTCACTGCCAGGGGATGGTGTGATGGGAAAGGATTGAAAAAGACTTAGATAAGTTGATGGGGGATAGATCCATCAGTGATTATTAGCCACGCTGGTCAAGGATGCAAGCCCATGCTGCTGGTGTCCCAAAATCTCTGACCACCAGAAGCTGGGATGGTAAGACAAGGGATGGATCACACAATGATTGCCCTGTTCTGCTCACTCCCCTGAAGCACCTGGCATTTGTCACTGTACGAAGACAGGACACTGGGCTAGATGGACCATTTGTCTGTCCCAGTAGATGTCTTTTTGTATGTTCTCTGTGCTGTCTCCCTGAGTAGACTTGTACTTGGCTTCCATGCTGGCCCCAAAATGTGCTCACTTTGCCAATGAGGAAATTGAGGAGGAAAGAAACTCTCCCAAGGTGACACACCAGGTCAGTGGCAGAATGAACTCTAGAGCTCCCGTCTCCCAATGTGCAGCACAGTGCACTTCCCATGGCTTTATTGCACGTCCCCCTTGGCTGCTGCTCTCCTTGGCCATTAAGAGTGCAACTCGGATGCAGCTTGTCACAGAGGAGCACACACCGTGCTCTCGCTCTCACAAAGTCATTTTACCTTCTTGCTTTTTTGTTTTGTTGTTTCCCTTCAATTTAGAACAAGACTCACTCAGTCTGGCTGTTTTCTGTTGCAGGGCGCTGTGCTGTTACAGCCATGTGTGCCCCAGGATATTAGAGAGAGAAACTGGGGGAGGAAATAGCTTTCATTGGACCCAAATTCTGTAGATGAGAGAGACCAACTTACGACCTTAAGCAATGGAAGTACATAATAAAAACATCCCTATAGTTCCAATGAAAACTTGGGCCTAATTTCCAAGTCCCAGAGCATTTTCTGTGTCCTGATTTAGCTCAGCTGGGAGCTTCTCCTGCACCACCGATGAAACACATTGATCAACCGTTTCAGGATCTCTTTTGTTGTCACTCCATAAACGATGGGGTTTGACATAGGGGGAATGAGCACATAAAGGTTGGTCAGTAGGCTGAGAATATAACCTGGAATGATGTGCCCAAATCGGTGTGCAAAAATGGGGAAAAAGGCCGGTGTGTAGAACATCAGTATGACACAGAGGTGAGAGCTGCAGGTGTGGAGAGCCTTGAGCCGGGTGTCCTTGGAGGGGAGCCGGAAGACGGCCCTGAGGATCAGATCATAAGATACAGCAATGAGCACAGCATCCAAACCAAGTACGAAAATAGCCATGGCTATGCCATACCAGACGCTGACTGTGATGTCGTCACAGGCCAGCCAGGCTATGGTCAGGTGCTCGCAATAGGTGTGAGGCAGGAGGTTAGTTCTGCAGAACTTCAGCTGCTTCACGAGAAAGATGACGGGGAAAATGATACAGAAACTTCTTGTGACAACTGCCAGCCCCATCTTCCTGATCACAGAGTTGCTTAGTATGATGGTGTATCTCAGGGGGTCACAGATGGCAACGTACCGATCAAACGCCATGGCCAGCAGGATGGCCGACTCGGCAATAAAACTGACATGGATGAAGAACATCTGGGACAGGCAGGCAGCAAAAGAAATTTCCCCTGCTCTAAACCAGAATACAGCCAGCATCTTGGGCACTGTCATGGTAGATAAGAGCAGATCAGCAGCGGCCAGCATGGACACGAATAGATACATGGGCTCATGGAGGCTTCGTTCTGTTAGTGTGATGAATACTAAGAGACAGTTCCCAAAAAGTGCCACAACGTACATCAGACATAAGAGGATGGAGATCCAGACATGAGATTCCTTCGTACCTGGGATGCCGGTCAGGATGTAGGTCATAGGAGCAAAAAAGGTGTGATTGTCAGCTGGCATCATGTGCCATCGTTTGGATCTTCTATTCAATTTCCAGGAACTAACAGCAAAAGAGACAATCAGTGAGAAGGTGAGTAGTGGCTAGGACTGGACTGCATTTGTTACAGTGTGACATGTTCCCCCTGGGTGTCACCTGGAACTGGGTTTTCATTGAGCCCTCTGACCCACCCGTTTGTGCCCCTCTCACACTGTGTTGCTGTGACAACCTGCAGACCTGCTCCCGATCTTACACTTACACCAGCATCCACACACGCAGGGACACACCCCGCTGCAGTTACATGCAGGCTCTAACCAGCCACTGCATGAACCAACAATAGAGAGGCTGCAGCCAAATAAACCACCAGCTTCCCAGATTCGTACCCCACACTGGAGTGTAAACCCAGAATGTTACAGTCTTAACCTGCGCAGAGAACTGTACAGCGTAAGCTCCTAGAATTCGCCCCCTCCCTGAATGTGGAAAGGAATATACAACAGCCTCTGGCACTCGAGCTATGATTTTCCCAGGCACGTCATTCCAACTCACTAGTGTAGATAAAGCAAAAAACACCTTTATTAACTACCAAAGATCGATTTTAAGTGGTTATAAGTGTTAGCAAACAGATCAAAGCAGATTATCTAGCAAATAAACAAAAATGCAAGTAAGATTCATATAGAATCTTAAAATCTATTTTTCATAGTTAATAAACTTATTCTGTTACAATCTAAACCATTGAGCTTTGACTGGAGTGCTTGCGGAAAATCTTGGCTTGGTTAACCCAAGTGTGCATGGTTGTCTTCACATTGAGTGATAGGTGCAGGGGTATTAAACACACACACTGCCCAGATTTGACCAGGGAAGGATGGTACTGCTCTGGGGTACTGGCCTGGACAGCTGCTGGTTAAAGAGCCTGTGTCCAATTGCAGCTGGGTGTGTCTCTACCTGTGTGAATGCTGGTGAAAGTGCAGGTGGGAGGGCTTTGCAGCTTGTCAGAGCAGTACAGGGTGAGAGGGAGCCCAGGCTGTCAGCGGGCTCAGAGGTACCCCAGTTCCAGATGGCACCCTGGGGGGAACTTGTCACATTCAGTATCAAAGCAGCCCTTATAATTGGTTTCTCCTGGGTTATTTTGGACATTTGCAGCTATGCTACTTAAAACCAGCTAATTTCTGCAAACCAGAACGGACCCCGTCCTGGGGTCCTGACTAATTTTAATGGAAGTGCTGCCTGAATGAAGATCTCGGGATTTGGGGTGCAGAATATTACAGGGCCTGAGGAGGTTTCCAATGTGGTTTCCTCTGAACAGTCACATAACCAAGAATGGCCCAGTCCAGAGCCCATTGAGTTCACAGCAAGACCCCTGGTGACTAATGTGGGAGTAGATCAGGGTAACCCAGCGACCTCTTCCTAACACCCAACCTCAGCGCAGTCACAGGAGTGTATCTCAGAGCCCCGGCTCCCGTCCTGCCCCTGCAGTCAGAGTTACACATCCCCATTCTAGCCAACCCCAGCTCAAACATTTCCTAGGTTTCATGTTTCCATTCGCTCCTTCACCGATTCAATCCACGCAAACGACTCACCAGGCTCCGGCCCCGGCTGGGGAGGAGGAATCTCTGCCTGTGACCGGCTCGGGGAGCTGCAGGCGGCAGGGAATCTGCACTGGCCAGGGCTGAGGTACAGGGATATTTATACTGCTGCCCTGGGAATCCCAGCAGGGACTCAGAGCCAGCAAGGAGCCCCAGGGACCTGCCTCTGTGCCTGGCTCAGGTGGGGAAGAGCAGCAGGGAATTAACCCTTTCCGCCTCTTATGTGATGAAATGGGACTGTTCTTACTGTGGTCTGTGAATGCTGAGTGGGGGGTGTTGGCCTGGAAGGACAGTCTGCACTGGGGGATGGGAGACTGGCCTGAGGGAGGAGACCTGAGCATGTAACGCTAGAACCCAGGAAGGGGTTAGAGGCCAGGTGACACCTCTGCCTGGGACACTGAACAGAGGCTGAAGGAGAGGCTGGAGGGGGGAGTTTTTCAGCTTGGAAGCTGGCTGGGAAATGGAGACAGGCACCAGATGGGGCTCAGGTCTCTCAACGGGGCTGGGGCCTCCCTGGGGCCCCAGATGGACCTAACTAAAGGGGGTCCTGTTGTCTGTACCGGTAAGACCTATCCTGGACTGTGTTCCTGTCATGTAAATAAACCTCTGTTTTACTGCCTGGCTAAGTGTCTCGTCTGACTGCGAAGTGGGGGTGCAAGACCCGGTGGCTTCCCCAGGACCCCACCTGGGCGGACTCGCTGTGTTAAGTACATGGAGGGGCACATGCTGAATGCTCCAAGGAGAGACCCGGGAGGTGAAGCCATGTGAGCTTCTTGCCCTGAAGAGAGTCTGCTCCGAAGGAGAGGAGGCTCCCCAAAGTCTGGACTGGCTTTGTGGGGTGCAGTTCCAGAGCATCTCTCGCGGACTCCGTGACAACTGGTGGCAACAGCGGGATCTACTGCACCCTGTGGACGGAGCTTGGAGGAACTGGAGACGGTCCAGAGAAGAGCAACGAGAATGATTAAAGGTCTTGAGAACGTGACCTATGAAGGAAGGCTGAAGGAATTGGGTTTGTTTAGTTTGGAAAAGAGAAGACTGAGAGGGGACATGATAGCAGTTTTCAGGTATCTAAAAGGGTGTCATCAGGAGGAGGGAGAAAACTTGTTCACCTTAGCCTCCAATGATAGAACAAGAAGCAATGGGCTTAAACTGCAGCAAGGGAGATTTAGGTTGGACATTAGGAAAAAGTTCCTAACTGTCAGGGTAGATAAACACTGGAATAGATTGCCTAGGGAAGTTGTGGAATCTCCATCTCTGGAGATATTTAAGAGTAGGTTAGATAAATGTCTATTAGGGATGGTCTAGACAGTATTTGGTCCTGCCAGGAGGGCAGGGGACTGGACTTGATGACCTCTCGAGGTCCCTTCCAGTTCTAGAGTCTATGAGTCTATGAGTCTATGAGCTTCCTGCACTAAGTGACTGGGGAGCAGTAAAGCTAAGGGGGATTGACGGGGACCAGGTGGGCTGGAGATTCAGAGAGAGATGGTTTCAGGGAGCGATTCACCCCTGGGAATGTGTGACCAGAGAAAAGGCTCTCGCAGTAACAGGGTCCCCTGGGGGATCGCAGCGAGCGGTCCCAGGGGCGGAGGAGTCTGCAGCTCGACCTTGGCAGAGAGGGCGTGACCTGAAGAAGGACTGGCGCACTAAAGGTCTCCCTGGAATGGTGGAAAGCTGAGAGCACAGGCCGGCAAGTGGCCAGCAGGAAGATGTATGCTAAACGCCTTAAGAGCGACCTTGTGGAGCTGTGCAGGCAGAGGGGGCTGCGCACTGGGAGGTCCACCAAAGAACAGCTAATTGCCCAGCTGGAGGAGAAGGATCGCTTGGGTGAACAGAGCCCTGTCCCTCAGGGAAGCCGCCCAGCGGATGCAGTGTGGGCCCCGGAGCCTGACATGGATGGGAGGTGTCAGACGGCTGCAGAGGACATCCCGAGACCCTGCCTACCTATACCTAGGGGAGGGGTTGGGGGAAGCCCAGTGAATACCGAGGGCACCCTGACCCTGGCAGCCAGCAGGGGATCGTTGCGGCGGAGCTCCCCGTCCTTGGAACGGATTCGGCTGGAATATGATAGGGAGCTGAGACGGGAAGAACTCAAGTTAAGGAGGTAACAACTGAAGTAGGAGTGGGAGGAACGGGAGAAACAGCGAAAGCATGAACTGGAGCTGGCCCGGCTGAGGAGCAGTGGGCACCTGGCTGAGGTGAGTGAGGGGGGACCCAAGACTATAAAGAGCTTTGGTAAGTGCTTCCTGGCCCAGTGTAAGGAGGGAGAGGACATAAATACCTTCCTAACGACCTTTGAGAATGCCTGCGAGGTGCACAGGGTTGACCCTGGAGACAGGACCCAGTTTCTCACCCCCTTACTGGACTCCACAGCCATGGAAGTGTACAGCCAAATGAAAGGGGCAAAAGCAGAGGACTACAAACTGTTCAAAAAGGCCCTGCTCCACAACTTTGGGCTGACTCCTGAGATGTACTGAAAAAAGTTCCAGAGTCAGCGCAAAACCCATGAGGTCACATAGCTACAACTGGCCAACCGGGCGCAGGGGTATGCCCACAAGTGGACAGGTGGGGCCCAAGCTAAAGAGGACCTACTTGACCTATTGGTACTGAAGCACCTGTATGAGCAGTGCCTGTCCTACCTGAGGTGATGGTTAATGGACCAGAAGCCAGAGCACCCGCAGCACGCAGGCCAGCTAGTCGACGAGTTTGTGAACAGTCAGGCAGGGGATAACAGGGAGGAGTCCCAAAGGAACAGGCCCACCACGATGCGGAAAGAGGGTGACCTTGGGATCTCCCAAAGAGGAAACATGGAGAACCTCTTCCTAAGGGAACATCTAGCATCAGGGCCAACCGACCTGCTTGAGAGGACCCATGGGACATGGGCTGCTATTACTGTGGCCAGAGAGGCCACATACGGACCCAGTGCCCCAGGCTCAGGAACAGATTGAGCAGAACAAACCTACAGATGGTCAACTTGTTAGAGATCCGGTTGGACGAAGGGACGACGGCGCAGGCAAGGGGCGCTTACAGCTTTCCAACTGCTCAGGAGGGAGAAGTGCCCCAGGCCAGCTTCCTTGGGGAGTTGGATGCTCCAGATACAGGGTTCTCCATTTACAGGGTGGACACGGGGCGGTCCCTGCGGAGCGAATGTCTTGTTCCCCTGGAGGTGGATGGGAGGAAGGTCAATGGATACTGGGGCACGGATGCTGAGGTGACACTGGCCCGGCCCGAGGTGGTAGCTCCAGATCAGGTGATGTTGAATATCTACCTAATCCTGACAGGAGAGTGGGCGGGACCCCATTCAAAGTGTCCATGGCGAGGGTACACCTGAAGTGGGGGGCCAAGGAGGGCCCCAAGGAAGTGGGAGGACACCACCATTTGCCCACGGAGGTGTTAATGGGGGGGATCTGGAGGACTGGCCAAGCAACTCCCAGGGTGCCCTAGTCATAACCCGTAGCCAGAGCCGGTGAGGGGCACTGCACCTTGACAACGGGGAGGGTACCTTGCCTGAGGCACAGGACCCTAACCTGGTTGGGAGGGAGTGCCCATAGACACAGCTCAAGGAGGCAGCAGCCTCAGACCCAGCCGGTGAGAGAGAGCAGGTGTCCATCCCTGCCCCAGATGCTGAGTTCCAGGCCGAGTTGCAGAAAAATCCCTCCTTGCGGAAGATAAGGGACATGCAAGGCCGGCTTTAGGAAGTGCGGGGCCCAATTTGAACATTTTCGGCGGAGCCCTGGCAGGGATGACTTAAAAAAAAAAGTGGAAAAAAAAGCCTTTCATTTCTTTCATACATTATTTACTTTCCATAACTATATGAATAATAAAATTATATATTATATACATTGCATCATATATGCTGTTGATTGGCTATTAATGAGTGCCATTTCACATGTGTGGGTCCCCGCCACTCACTGGGGGTGTGCACATGTGTTGGTCTCAGCTGCTCCCTGCCCCCCTCATTGAAGCAGATGTGCAGGGTTACTGCCCTGGAAACTGCAGGGCAGCAGTGGACATGGGGCTGCCTGGAGGCAGGGCAGGGGCTGACTGGAGGTAGGGTCTGGCTACAGGCAGGGCAAAGGGTGTGTGGCTGGTTGGAGACAGGGGGTGTGGGGAGGGCTGGCTTCAGGCAGGGCCGCAGAGGGGTGCAGCAGGGGTTTGCAGGTCTGGAGACAGCGGAGTTTGGAACTGGCTGGCTTCAGGCAGTGGGGTGCAGCAGGGCTTGACTGGAGACAGGGCAGATGGTGCGTGCTGGACAGGGTGTGCAGGGCTGGTGCAGGCAGCAGAGTGTGGGGAGCTGGCTGACTTTGGGCAGGGCTGCAGGGGTGTGTGGCAGGGGTTGGCTGGAGACAGGACAGGGGGTTTGGCAGGGGCTGGCTGTGGGTATGGGGTGCAGAGCTGGCTGCAGGCAGCGGGGGCCGGACTGGTGTGGGCAGGTCAGCAGGTGCAGCAGATGCAGCTGGAACCCCAGCACTTTAAGTAGCCCCCAAACCCCCTTCTACCCCATCCCGGACCTTTTAAATAGCCGCAGGAGCCCTGGGAATGCATGGGGGACGGGGGGCTCCGGCGGCTATTTAAAGGACCGGGGTGGCAAAGGCAGCTGGAGCCCTGGGCCCTTTAAATAACCCCCGAAGCCCCTCACTGCCTCAGGGCTCTGAGGGCTATTTAAAGGGCGCAGAGCTCCAGTCAGGGTCACGGGGCTTGCCGCGCTCCAACCGGAGCTGCCAGGATTGCAGCACTCTGGCCGGAGAGCGCAAAGCCCCGTCGCCCCGCTCTCCCGGCTGGTGCCCTGGCCAGAGCGTGGCAAATCCCCGCCGCCCCGCTCTCCCAGCTGGAGCTCCGGCTGGAGCACGTCAAGCTCTGCCGCCCCGGCTGGAGCTCTAGCTGGGAGAGCGGGGCCGCGCCACGCTACCACCAGCGCATCGCTCAAAGGAGCGGGACCATGGAAGACCCCAGAGCAGACCGCAGCCGGGACCGGGGTAAGTTAAAAAAAAAAACTAAAAAGGTGCCTAAGGCGCTAGGACCTCTTAGGCGCGGGGCCTGATTCCCCGGAATCGGTCGAATCGGCCTAAAGCCGGCCCTGGGGACCTGGCCAACCTCAGTGCGGTACAGACCATGGGGGGAGGTTGCCGGAAAAGGTTCCTGTGGGAGAAGGGGTTCCTGTACCGAGAATGGGCGCCCCCAGGGAAAATGGAGTCGGGGAGATCAGGGGAGCTGGTGGTACCCCGGAAGTATCGCTGCCAGCTGTTGTGCCGGGCCCATGACATCCCCCTCTCAGGGCACCAGGGAACCTGGCGTACCCAGCAGAGGCTGCTACAAAACTTTTACTGGCCTGGGGTCTTTACTCATGTCCGACAGTACTGCCGCTTCTGAGACCCCTGCCAGAGGGTGAGGAAGGCCCAGGACAAGGGGAAAATGGCTTTAGGACCCTTGCCCATCATAGAGGAGCCTTTCCAGAGGGTGGCCAAGGTCAGAAGGGGGGCTCTGAACCAAGAGAGCCTGAATCACAGCCCTGCAGACTGGAACGCTGGGATAAGACTCCAGCCCAGCTTGAACCCCAGGGATATTGGGGTGGAAAAAGGGCACGGGCCGCATAAACCTTCCCACTGCAGACTGCAGGTGCCATGGAGCACCCCTGACCTAAAGGGGGCATGAAACTAGAAGGGCCTGGTGTAATTCTCACCAACGAATGGGAGGGATGTTGGGGCATCCATGGAAACGTGGGTTGGTTCGAACTTCTCCAGGTCACTGGCTGAAGTGACCCTGCTCAGTTCAGTCTCGAAGGGGGAGAGATGTGATGAAATGGGACTGTTCTTACTGTGGTCTGTGAATGCTGAGTGGGGGGTGTTGGCCTGGAAGGACAGTCTGCACTGGGGGATGAGAGACTGGCCTGAGGAAGGAGACCTGAGCATGTAACGCTAGAACCCAGGAAGGGGTTAGAGGCCAGGTGACACCTCTGCCTGAGAAACTGAACAGAGGCTGAAGGAGAGGCTGGGGGGAGTTTTTCAGCTTGGAAGCTGGCTGGGAAATGGAGATGGGCGCCCAATGTGCGTCTGGTCTCTCAAGGGGGCTGGGGCCTCCCTGGGGCCCCAGATGGACCTAACTAAAGGGGGTCCTGTTGTCTGTACCAGCAAGACGTGTCCTGGACTGTGTTCCTGTCATCCAAATAAATCTCTGTTTTATTGGCTGGCTAAGAGTCATGTCTGACTACGGAGTGGGGGTGCAGGACCCAGTGGCTTCACCAGGACCCCGCCTGGGCAGACTCGCTATGGGAAGAGCACGGAGGGGCACATGCTGAATGCTTCAAGGAGAGACCCAGGAGGTGAAGCCATGTGAGCTTCTTGCCCTGAAGAGAGTCTGCTCCGAGGGAGAGGAGGCTCCCCAAAGTCCGGACTGGCTTTGTGGGGAGCAGTTCCAGAGCATCGCCCGAGGACTCCGTGACATCTCACTTGTTTGATCTGATCATTTCTCCTTTTGTATGTTATGTAGAAAGGTCGTTGTGACAGTGAGACTGAAAGCAAAAAGTTCCTTCTTCCTTGCAAACAGCCCATATCTCAGGCCTGACAAAATCGCTACACCACACACAAGTCTTATGGAATATTTATCCATAAAGAGTAGCCCTCTGGATCCTTTCACTGAGGAGCCATTTTGTGGGGCGGGGAAGTTCTCCTGAAAAATTGGTTCCTGGTTTTTGTGAATCCAGCCAGTTCTGCAACAGACTTAACTTGGGGGGCGGGGTGAGCCTACATTATTAGCAGAGTGTAGAGTCCTTCTCTTAGGATGGACGAATCCCATGCACCACTCTAGGTTACAAGTGGCTAAGCAGCAGTTCTGCAGAGAAGGACCTAGGAATTACAATGGACAAGAAGCTGGATTTGAGTCAGTAGGGTGCCCTTGTTGCCAAGCAGGCAAACGGCTTATAAGGCTGTACTAGTAGGAGCATTGCCAGCAGATCGCGGGAAGTGATTATTCCCCTCTATTCGGCACTGATTAGGCCACATCTGGAGTACTGTGTCCAGTTTTGGTCCCTCCACTACAGGAGGGAGATGGAGAAATTGGAAAGAGTCCAGCAGAGCGCAACAAAAATGACTGGGGTTTGGGGCACATGACTATGAGGAGAAGTTCAGGGAACTGGGGTTATTTAGTCTGCAGAAGAGAAGAGTGAGGGAGGATTTGCTTGCAGCCTTCTACTACCTGAAGAAGGGTCCCAGAGAGGAGGTCTAGGTTGCATATTAGGAAACACTATTTCACCAGTGGGATGGTGAAGTACTGGAATGGGTTCCCTAGGGAGATGGTGGAATCTTCATCCTTAGAGGCTTTTAAAGCCCAACTTGTCAAAACTTGGCTGGGATGATTTAGTTGGTGTTGGTCCTGCTTTGAGCCAGGGGTTGGACTAGAGAGCTAATGAGATCTCTTCCAACCCTGATATTCTATAATTTTATGATTCTATGAAAGATAAGTATTGACCCACGTTCTCATTTTGTGATTTCATATTGTATCCATTTGTTTCCACCTCTCTTTCATTTCTAGTTAACTCTCCTCTTTGCTTAACTAACCTGACTATTGTTTTATTATTGATGCTCACAAGCACCATGTATAATAAAAGAGTGGTGATTTACGGCAGTCCTGAGTGTGATGTACTATAAGCTTCTTGTATCAGAGGAGTAGCCGTGTTAGTCTGGATCTGTAAAAGCAGCAAAGAGTCCTGTGGCACCTTATAGGCTAACAGACGTATTGGAGCATGAGCTTTCGTGGGTGAATACCCACTTCGTTGGATGCATCTGATGAAGTGGGTATTCACCCATGAAAGCTCATGCTCCAATACGTCTGCTAGTCTATAAGGTGCCACAGGACTATCAGGTGCCACAGGACTCTTTGCTGCTTATAAGCTTCTTGTAACTCCCATATTCCTCATCTGTATGTAATTGTGATATTGCTTATAAAGCAGGACATGGGAGGTGTCAGGGGAAAGATTATGATCAGCTGAAAGTCACTATTCTCTCTAAATATGGATGTTTTAGTGTCTATGAAGTTATGAGACTGTGTTTTATGGTTGTCATTAAAACATGCTGTAAGGTTGGAAATCAGCCAGATATTAGCTCCCCAAGGACAACAGCAAGGAAAGTAACCAAGGCCCATTTGGGGTGTGAAATAGCCCATCAACAGCCATTGTCCAGCAAGGGAGCTACAATTCAATGACTCACTTGCATGAGGTCACACCAGGGGAATTGCTCAACCTTGCCTGGAGACTCAGCAATGCCCCAGACATGCCTGGACTTGAATTCTCCCAGCACATGGACTGAAGGTATAAAATAGAACAAAGGGACCCCACACTTGGCCTTTCTCCTGCCCCCACCTATGCTGAAAGCAACAAGGACACTCAGAACCCTGAAGACTCCAACAGAGGGGACTGGCCCAAGTTTCAAGGGTGAAATGTGTGTGCTATGAACTGCAGTATCCTGTGCGGTGATAAAAACTGCTTAATCCAGGTGTTGCCCAGTCTAACAGGGTTTATACTCTGTGTTTATATTTTATATTATTTTGGTGACTAAAGCTGATTTCTTGCCTAACACTTATAATCACTCAAAATCTATCATTTATAGTCGATTAACGTATTTGACAGTTTGTCTTTACCAACGAGTTTCCTGAAGCCTATGATAAATAGAAGGCTGGGAGCTGGGAGGATTTGGTTGGGGCCTTTCCCTGTGTGATTCATGGGTGGCTCTGGGAGCATTCATGCAATCTAGCTGGGGGTGGAGGAGGCTCCACACTCAGTTGTGCTGAGTGAGAGGTTTGCTGCTGGTCATTAGCACCTAGAGGGATTTGCTGCTGGTCATTAGCAAGACATTGGGAAACACAACCCAGGCTTCAGAGTTCAGGGGGCCCCTCCATCTCACCAGACATCCCCTGAGCCCCCACCTTGTACCACCCCTTCCCCTGGGTCCCCATCCCACCCCTTCTCCCCAATCTCCTGCCGCCCACTCATTTCTCTCCACCCCGTCCCCCTGTCGCTTGCCCTTCTGGCCGGTAAACATTGGGAGGGCTTAACCCTCCAACGTCTATAAGTAATGAGGCCATGGGCCTTGGTCCTCCTCGTTCCAGTACCCCAGCATCCAAACCTGAAACCCTTTAAATCAGCAGCCACTAAGGAAAATGTTTGCCTGGAGTGTAGGGGACTGGACTAGATGACCCGTGAGGTCTCTTCCAGCCCTACACGTCTAGGATCATCACTGGGTAATGTCCTCTTGGTGTGTCAGGTCAGGTCGACTGCCCTGATTGCTTGTGTCATTAAGGGGCAGAGTCAGAGAATTTATCTTCTCAGTCTAGATTGTTCGGCAGCAACAGTAAAGGGCGCCAGGAGACAAGGTGGCCATGGGCCTGTTTGACTCTGCCTCCATTACTGCCTGGGCATCAGGGACCACAGGTCTTGATTATCAGGCTCAGGGTCCTTAGGCACCAGCACACGCCTGTTAGAAAGTTATGATGTTATATGCGAGCCTATTTGAGTCTTACGGTTTGAATACCCTCTGTGCTTCAGTTTCCCTGCTGTGCTGCACCAATACCTAAGTGATGGGAATCCAGGTGTGTGACTATTGAAGCAATACAAATGTAACCTGTGGAACTCATTGCAAGGGGAGTGTAGTGGTGGATAAAAAGTAAAACTGCATTCTAAAAGGAACTAGGTACATGTATAATTGGAAAAAACAGAAATAGATCAGTCCATAGAGGATCGATCCAACAATGGCTATTAGCCAAAACAGTCGAGCAACTCTTACTGAACTGGAGAGGCAACATAGTGACAGAAGATGTGGAAAAATCTGAAGTTCTCAAAAGCTCCCCGACTGTTGCACTGGGCAACACAGTGTGGGGAAGAGGTGAGCAGCCCTCACTGATGAAAGAACAGGTTAAGGACTATTTAGAAAAGCTGGACATGCACAAGTCCATGCGTCCAGATTTAATGCATCTAAAGGTGCTGAGGGAGTTGGCTGATGCGATCGCACAGCCATTGGCCATTATCTATGAAAATGTGTGGGGATCGGGGGAGGTCCCGGAAGATTGGAAAAAGGCAAATATAGTGCCCATATTTTAAAAAGAGAAGGAAGAAAACCTGGGGAACTACAGACTGGTCAGCCTCACTTCAGTCCACAGCAAAATCCTGAAACAAGTTCTCAAGGAATCCATTTTGAAGCACTGGGAGCAGAGGAAGTGTTAAGGGGCTTCTTCCTTCACCCTCTCACTTCCCTGGTCCTTCTCGCATGAACAGAGACAAACAATACCCCAAGTCCAAAGGCACAAACAATTCAATGTATGTTGGGGTGAACTTCCAGCAAGTATGATTCCACCTTCCTTCCTTAGTGTCCCCTTCCCAGCTCTGACACCACAGAGCCTTGCCTGTGTCCCTCTTCCTGTTCCCATTCCCCTGTTCCCTTATTTTATCCTTCAGCAAGACATGATTTTAATTCCCCCATCCCCAGTCCCTGTTCCATTCCCCCTCACCCTCCTGACTGGCTGCAGACCATATAGTAAAACCTGAGTTCTGCTTAGCTATACCTTAACCAATCATTTTTCTGAAATTTAACTAACCAATCCTAACATATTGTAACATGGTTATTTAACCAATTATATCCCACCACTGCAATGGTTTACACCCAACAAAATTAAGTATACAGCAGATAGAAACAATAACAGAACCAGACAGTGACCATGCAAATAAACATACAAAACAATACAGAAGTGAGGGTTTCACAACCACATCTACACAGACATAAGGGTTTTCCAGCTGTGTCTACTGATAAGTGAGTTCTTGCCAGACAGGATGCTATCAGACTAAATTTCCTTTTACCTCTTCTAGGCTCTTCTCTTTCTCTGGAGGTGATGGACTATCAGGACAGGATTGTATTCCTAACAGCCCAATAGCACCTTATTTCAATGTGACTAGTTTGGAATGTAAGGATGTGACCATACACTTCCTAGCTTATGGCTGCCTAACTACATCTCAGCTGAAGGCCTTAGCCTGTCACAGTAAGAGAAGGTCATTCCACAGACAGTGATCTATGATTCTTTCTTTTATACCTCTATAACTAGCTAAGTGAAAAGAATACACCTACATTCTTAAAGTCTAGGCCTTTGCAGACAGGCCTGAATATCTATATCCTAACAGGAAGGTGATCAGGAACAGTCAACCTTGATTCACCAAGGGGAAGTCATGTCTGACCAATCTGATGTCCTTCTATGATGAGATAACTGGCTCTATGGATATAGGGAAAGTGCTAGATGTGATATATCTTGACTTTAGCAAAGTTTTTGATAATAGTTTCCCACAGTATTCTTGCCAGCAAGTTAAAGAAGTATGGACTGGATGACTGGACTATAAGGTGGATAGAAAGCAGTGACCCTGAGAGGGATTTAGGAGTTTGCATCTCTGTGTGGAAGGTTCTGTAACAAAAATTAAGTTATTGAGTTCAATACTTTGGTGACTCTGGGTAATTCTAGGGCCTGTGTTATAAAAGACGTCAGACTGTGGTTCCTTCTGGGCTTAAACAGGTTTTCTGTGCGACTGTGTGTTGAGTCTGTGCTGCCCTAGCCAGGTCCCCGTGGGGCGTATCTCGTGGTGTGTATACATATGTGCTTTCTTGTTTTGTAGTTTCCCTTCATCTTAGAACAGAGACTCATTCAGTCTGGCTGCTTTGCATGGAAGTGAGCTGTGTTGTTGTAGCCATATATGTCCCAGGATATTAGAGAGACAAGGTGAGTACGAAATAGTTTTCATTGGACCCAAATTATGTTGGCGAGAGAGACCAGTTCTCAAGCTTACATAGTGGAAGGACATAGTTAAAACACCCCTAGAGTTCAAATGAAAACTTGGCTTTAATTTCCAAGTCCCAAAGCATTTTCTGTTGCCTCCTTTAGCTCAGCAGAAAACTTTTGCTGCAGGATCGATAAAATACATAAATAAAATGGTCAGAGAAGATCAACAAATACAATTAAGAGTATGGAATGGCTTTCATATGAGGAGAGACTAAAAAGACTTGGACCATTCAACTTAGAAAAGAGACAACTAAGGGCAGATATGACAGAGGTCTATAATATCATGACTGGTGCAGAGAAAGTGAATAGAGAAATGTTATTTCCTTTTTCACACAATGCAAAAACCAGGGCAGCAAATTTAATACAAAAAAGAGAATGTATGTTTTATAATGGAACACAGAGCTAACCTATGGAACTCACTGCCAGGGGATGTTGTGATGGGAAAGGATTGAAAAAGACTTAGATAAGTTGGTGGTGGATAAATCCTTCAATGGCTATTAGCCAAGCTGGACAGGGATGCAAGTCCATGCTGCTGGTGTCCCAAAACCTCTGCCCACCAGAAGCACGGATGGGAAGAGAGGGGATGGATCACACAATGGTTGCCCTGTTCTGATCACTCCCCTGAAGCACCTGGCATTTGTCACTGTCGGAAGACAGGACACTGGGCTAGGTGGACCATTTGTCTGACCCAGTATATGCCGTTTGTATGTTCCTGTGAAACATTTCTACTCCAAAGCTCCAGGAATGGAAGGTGGGAATAAAAGCAGAAACAATTTCCTGCAGCATTTTTGTGGCACTAGCAGATGGTTACACAAGACTCATCACATTATCCTCAGTGGTAAAACATTCCACTAGCAGGGGGTAAGACACAGCTAATCACACACACATTTTTCTCCTCTCTCTGTCTCCCATGGTCGGTGCATCAGAGAGCATGTACAAATAAGTCTCTCACCCAGTGCTCCAGGCCACAGCACCCCCTGACCTCTCTCCCACTAGGGCAGCCCCACAAAGCAACCTGTGTGGGAAGAGCATGAGATCAGCCTGGGGAAGCTGGGCCCATCCACGTGAAATGTTCCATAAGGCAGGCAAATGCAAAGTCCATGGGACGCAGGCCTTGGCTACGGAATGGAGAACTGAGGCTGGCAAAGCTGTGACCCTGAGAAGGATTCAGGAGTTCTCATATCTTTGTCGGGGGTGCCTTGGCCAAACAGATTCATACCCCCCATTGGACTGTAAACATAAGTTATTGGGCTGAATACAGGAGTGACTAGATGAAATTCCAGGACCTGCTTCAACACTGAATCACCACGTTTGCCATGGGGTGGTGTGTGGGGGAGGTGTATCCTGTCCAAGCCATGTCCTCATAGGGTGGATCTCCAGGTAAAAGAATCACCTGATGACACAGTGAAAGCCACCCCTGCTCAGGTTCTGAGCTGTGTGGAGGAGGACCATGAAATCCCTTCCCTGTCTCCCTGAGGAGACTTGCTCCTGTCTACCATGCATGCCCCAAAGCGTGCTTATTTGCCAGTGAGGAAATTGAGGAGGAAAGAAATTCTCTCAAGGTGACACAGCAGGTCAGTGGCAGAACGAACAGTGTGCAGCACAGTGCACTTCCCATGGCTGTATGGCACGTCCCCCTTGGCTGCTGCTTTCCTTGGCCATGAAGAGTGCAGCTCGGATGCAGCTTGTCACAGAGGAGCACACACCGTGCTCTCGCTCTCACAAAGTCATTTTACCTTTGTGCTTACTTGTTTTGTTGTTTCCCTTCAACTTAGATCAAGACTCACTCAGTCTGGCTGTTTTCTGTGGCAGGGCGCTGTGCTGTTGCAGTCATGTGTGTCCCAGGATATTAGAGAGACAAACTGGGGGAAGAAATAGCTTTTATTGGACCCAAATTCTGTTGATGAGAGAGACCAGCTTTCGGCCTTACGCAGTGGAAGTACATAATAAAAATATCCCTACAGGTCCAATGAAAACTTGGGTTTAATTTTGAAATCCCAAAGCATTTTCTGTGTCTTGCTTTAGCTCAGCAGGGAGCTTCCCCTGCACCACCAATGAAACACATTGATCACCCATTTCAGGATCTCTTTTCTGGTCACCCCATAAATGATGGGGTTTAACATGGGGGGAATGAGCACATAGAAGTTGGCCAGTAGGATGAGAATATAACCTGGGACGATGTGCCCAAATCGATGTGCAAAAATGAGGAAAAAGACCGGTGTGTAGAACATCAGTATGACAGAGGTGGGAACTGCAGGTGCGGAGAGCCTTGCGCCGGGAGTCCTTCGATGGGAGCTGGAAAACGGCCCTGAGGATCAGCCCATAAGACAAAACAATGAGCACAGCATCCCAACCAATTACTAAAATAGCCACGACTATATCATATCAGAAATAGACTGTGATGTCGTCGCAGGCCAACTGGGCTATGGCCACGTCACAATAGGTGTGAGGCAGGAGGTTGGTTCTGCAGAACTTCAGCTGCTTCACGAGAAAGATGATGGGGAAAATGACACAGAAACTTCTTTTGACAACTGCCAGCCCCATCTTCCCGATTACAGACTTGGTTAGCATGGAAGTGTATCTCAGGGGGTTGCAGATGGCAACGTACCGATCAAACGCCATGGCCAGCAGGATGGCCGACTCGGAAATAAAACTGACATGGATGAAGAACATCTGGATCAGGCAGGCAGCAAAAGAAATTTCCCCTGCTCTAAACCAGAAGACAGCCAGCATCTTGGGCACTGCCGTGGTAGATAACAGCAGATCAGCAGCAGCCAGCATGGACACAAATATATACATAGGCTCATGGAGGCTTTGTTCTGTTAATATGATGAATAGTAGGAGAGCGTTCCCAAAAAGTGTTGCAATGTACATCAGACAGAAGGGGTTGGAGATCCAGACCTGAGACTCCTCCATACCCGGGATGCCGGTCAGGATGTAGGTCACGGGGGAAAAAAATGTGTGATTGCCAGCTAGCATCATGCACCATCATTTGGATCTTCTATTCAATTTCCAGGAACTGACAGCAAAAGAGACAATCAGTGAGAAGGTGAGTGTCGGCTAGGACTGGACTTTCATTTGTTACAGCGTGATGGGTTCACCCAGGGGGCCTGGTCGAACTGGGGTTTCACTGAGCCCTCTGACCCACCAGTCTTTGCTCCCTCTCACACTGTGCTGCTGTTACAAGCTGCAGACCTGCTCCCGATCTTACACTTACACCAGCATCCATACACGTAGGGACACACCCAGCTGCAGTTACACGCAGGCTCACTGACCAGCCGCTGCATGAACCAACAATAGAGAGGCTGCAGCCAAATTAACCACCAGCTTCCCAGATTTGTACCCACCACTGGAGTGTAAACCCAAAATGTTACAGTCTCACCCTGCACTGAGAACTGTACAGCGTAAGCTCATAGAATTCGTCCCCTGGAGAGGCCTATCGGGTATTAAACACACACACTGCCCAGATTTGAGGAGTTCAAGATGGTACTGCTCTGGGGTCCTATCCTGGACAGCTGGTGGTTAAAGAGTCTGTGTACAGTTGCAGCTGGATGTTTCTCTACCTGTGTGAATGCTGGTGAAAGTGCAGGCAGGAGGGCTTTGCAGCTTGTCAGAGCAGTACAGAGTGAGAGGGAGCCCAGGCTGGGGAGTCAGCGGGCTCAGTGGTACCCCAGTTTCAGATGGTACTCTAGGGGGAACGCGTCACAATCATTATCAAAGGAGCCGTTATAATCGGTTGATCCTGGATTATACAGTTTGTACATTTATGGCTATGATGCTTTAAGCCAGTTAATTCCTGCCAAATGGAATGGACCCAGTCCTGGGTCCTTATTGATTTTCATGGAAGTGTTGCCTGAGTGAAGGCCTTGGGAATGTTACAGGGCCTGAGAAAGTTTCCAATTAGGTTTACTCTGAAAACTGATGTAACCAAGAATGGCCCGGTCCAAAGCCCACTGAGTTCAACAGCAAGACCCCCAGTGACGTCCAGGGGAGTGGATCAGGGTAACCCGGCGACCTCTTCCCAACACCCAACCTCAGCGCAGTCACAGGAGCGTATCTCAGAGCCCGGCTCCCATCCTGCCCCTGCAGTCAGAGTTACGCACCCTCATTCTAGCCAACCCCAGCTCAACATTTCCTAGGTTTCATGTTTCCATTCGCCCCTTCACAGATTCATTCCATGCAAACGACTCACCAGGCTCCAGCCCCAGCAGGGGAGGAGGAATCTCTGCCTGTGACCGGGAGGCGGCAGGGAATCTGCACTGACCAGGGCTGAGTTACAGGGATATTTCTACTGCTGCCCTGGGAATCCCAGCAGGGACTCAGAGCCAGCATGGAGCCCCAGGGACCTGCCTCTGTGCCTGGCTCAGGTGGAGAAGATCAGCAGAGAATTAACCCTTTCCTCCTCTCACTTGTTTGATCTGATCGTTTATCCTTTTGTACGTTATTTAGAAATGTCCTTTTGGCTCTGAGGCCCTGGCAAAGAGTTCCTTGTTCTTTGCAAACAGCTCTTGTTTCAGCCCTGACACACTCACTACACCACACACAAGACTTATGGAATATTTCCCCCTAAAGAGTAGCATGTAAGGTGTGTGCAGAAAGCTTTTAACTTGTCAAGCTTCATAACCACTGCAAAAAGCATGTCTGGGTAATAGTTAAGGAATAACATATTGCTATTGACAGTGAGCTTTATGCACTTGGATTAGAAGTTAGTCACCAGGGCCGTGTGTCTTTGTGATGGCCATTCCAGGAAGGCATCATCACTCCCCCCTGGTTAGCTGGGGATGTAATGCCAGGCTCAGTTCTCTAGCCTTGCTCCAGCCGAAGATTATCAATGGAAAACCATGAGAGACAAGTACAGTCAACGCCACTTGGAGGTAAATAAAGAAACCATCCAACAGATAGGATTGCCCAGCCTATGAACAGAGACAAACGACTATTTCATGATAACACCAAGTTGGGACTGGCCATTTGGATCCTTTGACGGAGGAGACATCTCCTGGCGCGGGGACGTTCTCATGAAAAATTGGATCCTGGAGTCAGGGGTTAACAGGGTGACTCACAGTCCTGGGAGCCAAAAGAACCTTCACAGTCGTTTTTACACAGGCTGCCTTTAGTCTCACTTAGAGTACGTCTACACTACGGGATTATTCCGATTTTACATAAACCAGTTTTATAAAACAGATAGTATAAAGTCGAGTGCACGTGGCCACACTAAGCACATTAATTCGGTGGTGTGCATCCATGGTCCGAGGCTAGCGTCGATTTCCGGAGTGTTGCACTGTGGGTAGGTATTCCATAGTTATCCCATAGTTCCCGCAGTCTCCCCCGCCCCTTAGAATTCTGGAGTCCAGTGGCTGATGGGGCAAAAATCATTGTCGCGAGTGGTTCTGGGTAAATGTCTTCAGTCATTCCTTCCTCCGGGAAAGCAACGGCGGGCAATCATTTCGCACCCTTTTTCCCTGGATTGCCCTGGCAGAAGCCATAGCACGGCAACCATGGAGCCCGTTCAGCTTTTTTTTTTACAGTCACCGTATGTGTACTGGACAGAGGTGGTACTCCAGCGCTACACAGCAGCAGTCATTTGCTTTTGCATGATAGCAGAGATGGTTACCAGTTGTTCTGTACCGTCTGCTGCGGCTGCGGCGGCTGCTGCTGCTTCTGGTGCAATTTAGCAATGAGATGATGGCTATTTGTCATTCTGTGCTGTCTGCTACTATCATGGGTGCTCCTGGCTGAGGTCAGCCAGGGGCGCAAAAGCAAAACTGGGAATGACTCCCCGAGTCAATCCCTCCTTTATGGTTTCTAAAAATAGAGTCAGTCCTGCCTAGAATTTGGGGCAAGAGTACTAGAAAACCAGTGTATCTGAGAGCACTGCTGTTCTGTGTCAGATCCCGCAGAAATGTTGAGCTACGTACCATTCACAGCGGGGGGTGCCCCTGCAACAACCCCAGCCATTGCTTCCCTCCTCCCCCAACCTTCCTGGGCTACCGTGGCAGGGTCCCCCCCATTTGTGTCATGAAGTTATAAAGAATGCAGGAATAAGAAACAGTGACTTGTTAGTGAGATAAAAGGAGGAGGAGGCAGCCTCCCGATGCTGTGACAGTCCGGGCAGGACAGAATCTTTTCTTTACACAGGAAAGGGAGGGGGCTGATGGAGCTCAGCCCCCAGTTGCTATGATGAAGAAGGTTACCAGCTGTTCTGTACCATCTACTGGGAATGACTGAGAATCCTTCCTATTTTCACCCAGGCACCCCTGGCCAGCCTCACCTGAAGCCAGCCAGGAGCACTCAAGGGTTGCTAAGAAGGACAGTTACCAGTCCTACTGCACCATCTGCCACTGGGGAAGGAAGAAGAGCAGATACTGCTCTTCACTGCTGCAGCACCGCGTCTACCAGCAGCATTCAGTAGACATAGGGTGACATTGAAAGAAGTCAAGAAACGATTTCTTTCCTTTTTCTTTCACGGGGGGGTGGGGGGAGAAACAAATTGACGAGCTATTCCCTGAACCATGCCGGATAATGTGTTTGAACCTACAAGCATTAGGAGCTCAGCCAAGAATGCAAATACTTTTCGGAGACTGCTGGGGACTGTGGGATAGCTGGAGTCCTCAGTACCCCCTCCCTCCCTCCACAAGCGTCCATTTGAGTCTCTGGCTTCCCGTTATGCTTGTCACGCAGCACTGTGTAGCCTGTAGATTTTTTTTTCAAATGCTTTGGCATTTCATCTTCTGTAACGGAGCTTTGATAGAACAGATTTGTTTCCCCGTACAGTGATCAGATTCAGTATCTCCCGTACGGTCCATGCTGGAGCTCTTTTTGGATTTGGGACTGCATTGCCACCCATGCTGATCAGAGCTCCATGCTGGGCAAACAGGAAATGAAAATCAAAATTTTGCGGGGCTTTTCCTGTTTACTTGGCCACTGCATCCGAGTTCAAATTGCTGTCCAGAGCGGTCACAGTGATGCACTGTGGGATACCGCCTGGAGGCCAATACCGTCGATTTGCGGCCACACTAACCCTAATTCAATATGGTAATACTGATTTTAGCGCTATTCCTCTCGTCGGGGAGGAGTACAGAAACCGATTTAAAGAGCCCTTTATATTGATATAAAGGGCCTCGTAGTGTGGACGGGTACAGCGTTAAATCGGTTTAATGCTGCAAAAATCAGTTTCAACGCGTAGTGTAGACCAAGCCTTAGTCCAACCATTGCGAAAACCTGTATATGTGTGTGTGTGTCTGTTGCTTCATCAGTCCCAGGATATAAGAGAGACAAGGTGGGGGAGGGAATATCTTTCACTGGACCAACTTCTGTCAGCCTTATCTCTTTGAATGGTCCCTTTGAATAGGTGCAAACTACTCACACTAAACGATCTGTACCTTTCCCAGACCTGAAGAACTGTTCCATGCAGCTTGAAAGCGTGTCACTCTCCCTACCAGAAGTTGGTCCCATAAAAGATATCCCCTCCCCCACCTTGTTTCGCTCTGTGTTTATGTAAGATGGTAGGTGGTAGAGAGAGGGGAAATCTGGAGCTGCTCTTCCTCTCGTAGCACTAGAACAAGGGACATGCAAGGAAAGTAAAAGGTGGCAAATAAAAACCAATACAAGGAAACACTTTCCCACAAAACAAATAAGCAAACTATGGAACTAGCTGCTGCAGGATTTTGTTGAGGACAAAACTTTGGAAAGATTCAAAAAGCGATTGGACATTTATCTTTCAAAAATACCCAGAATTACCAGACCTAATGACAACATACATTTTTGAAGGGAGAGTGACTCCCATGTCTTGGGGTTTCAGCCAATCTCTGTTAGAGATAAGGATGGGATGCAGGATGTGATAGGAAGTTTATCCCATATCCCCTCATGAGAGATTCTCACAGCTTCTTCTGAAGCATCTAGTGCTGGCCACTGTTGGCCACTGGCTACTGGGCTCAATGGACCCGGCTCTCATCCAATCTGGTGATTCCCATGTTCCTCTACCAAGGTGCAGAGTTGACCTGCTGCAGCACCCACCCTGGGACACACCTCAGCCTAGATTTCAAGAGGTGCTGAGCTCTCACAGCTCCCACTCTGCCACTGGAGTGGCAGGTGCTCAGCAGCTGTGAAAGGTCAGAGCATGAATGACTGAACTCAGCATCCAAACAGGAGTGTTGGTAGCTCCCAAAGCTGTGGGGAAGGGGCACCGGTGCCTGAAATGTGGCCTGCGCCTCCGCACTGCCCCTTTCCCCAAGGCCCAGACTTGCCCCGCCTCTGCCTCTGAAAACGCACCTCACCCCTTCTCCCCAAGCCGCTGCCTGCACCACCCCTCCCCATGAGACCCCACCCTCACACAGCCCCTTCCCCTGAGGCCCCATCTCACTCCTTCTCCCCGAGCCCCCATTCACTCCTCTCCACCCTGTGACAATACAGTTCTGGTGGGACCCAACTGAGAGTGCCAATTCAGGACCAATTGCTTAAACAGGGAAGTTACAGACCTAAGCTGGGGTTTTTCCACCGCTAAGGCAAACCAAACCAGCCAGACAAAAATGATTTCGTTTTCACTCCATTGGCTAACCACAAGTCGCACAAGCAATTTCCTTAGACACTCCAGTCTCCCGGTATCACCACCAGTGCCACTGGGATGAACGGTTATGAAAACCAACACCTCAGTAAAAGAAAAAGGTTCTCTCGATCCCAAAGGACCAAGCCCCAGACTCAGGTCAATATACACATCAGATCTTACCCACAAATCATGTTGTTGCCAATCCTTTAGAATCTAAAATCTAAAGGGTTATTCATAAAGGGAAAAAGGCAGAGATGAGAGCTAGAATTGGTTAAATGGAATCAATTCCATACAGTAATGGCAAAGTTCTTAGTTCAGGTTTGTACCAATGATGGAGTAAACTGCAGGTTCAAATCTAGTCTACCTGGAGAACATCCCCCGCTGGGATGGGTCATCAGTTCCTTGTGTAGAGCTTCAGTTTGTAGCAAAGTCCCTCCAGAGGTAGGAAGCAGGATTGAAGACAAGATGGAGATGAGGCATCAACCTTATATAGGCTCTTTCAGGGGTAAGAACACCTCTCTGTTCTTATTGTGGAAAATTACAGCAAAATGGAGTCTGCAGTCACCTGGGCAAATCCCTGCACACCCTGCTGAGTTACAAGGCGTATCTGCCTCCTCTCCATGAGTCAATTGTGTAGCTGATGGTCCTTAATGGGCCGTCAAGCAGGTGAGGCAGAGCTAACACCAACTTGTCTGGGATGATTCCCAGAACTACAGCACCAATTTGAAATACAAACAGTATAGAGCCAATACTCATAACTTCAACTACAAAATGATACACACACACAGACAGCATAATCATAATCAGTAACCCATAACCTGGTCTTAGATACCTTATATGACCCCCTTTACACAAGATCTGGAACCACTACAGGACCTTGGTTGCAACCCATGTTCTATATGGTCCCAGTTTATATCAATAACATCACAGACTCCCACCCTCGTCACTCCCCATTCTGACTATAAGCATTGGGAGGGCTTAATCCTCCAACTTTTTTCAGTGATGGGGCCAAGGACCTTGGACCCCCTTCATTCTGGTGCCCCGATGTCCAAACCTGAAACCCTTTAAATCAGCAGCCACTTAGGAAAATGTTTGCCTGGACCGTAGGGGACAAGACTAGATGATCCATGAGGTCTCTTCCAGCCCTACACATCTGGGATTATCACTGGGTAATGTCCCCTTGGTGTTCAAGGTCAGGTCGACTGCCCTGATCGCTTGTGCCAGTGAGGGGCAGAGTCAGAGAATTTGTCTTCTCAGTCTAGACTTGATCGGCAGCAATAGTAAAGGGCACCAAGAAAGAAGGCTGCGATGGACCTGTTTGACTCTGCCTCCATTACTGTCTGGGTGTCAGGGGCCACAGGTCTTGAACATCAGTCTACAGGGCTCTTAGACACTAGCACATGACTGTTACGAAGTTATTATGTTATATGCGAGCCTCTCTGAGTCTCACAGTTTGAATACCCTGTGTGCCTCAGTTTCCCTCTTGTGCTGCATCAATGCCTAGGGGGTGGGAATCCAGGTGTGTAACTATTGCTATTGACTGTTCCAGCAACACAAATGTAACCTGTGGAACTCATTGCAAGGGGAATGTAGTGATGACCAAAAGTACAACTGCATTCAAAAAGGAACTAGACAGATGTATAACTGGGGAAAAAAACAAATAGATCAGTCTATGGAGGAGTGATCCATCAATGGCTATTAGCCAAAACAGTTGGGTATCTCTAACTGAATTGGAGAGGCAAAATAGTGACAGAAGATGTGGAAAAAGCTGAAGTGCTCAAAAGCTCCCCGACTGTTGCACTGGGCAACACAGTTTGGGGAAGAAGTGAGCGGCCCTCACTGATGAAAGAACAGGGTAAGGACTATTTAGAAAAGCTGGACATGCACAGGTCCATGGATCCAGACCTAATGTATCCACGGGTGCTTAGGGAGTTTGCTGATGCGATCGCAGAGCCATTGGCCATTATCTATGAAAATATGTGGAGATCGAGGGAGGTCCCGGAAGATTGGAAAAAGGCAAATATAGTGCCCATATTTAAAAAAGAGAAGGAAGAAAACCTGGGGAACTACAGACCGGTCAGCCTCACTTCAGTCCACGGCAAAATCCTGAAACAAATTCTCAAGGAATCCATTTTGAAGCACTGGGAGGAGAGGAAGTGTTAAGGGGATTATTCCTTCACCCTCCCACTTCTCTGGTCCTTCTCGCATGAACAGAGAGCAACAATACCCAAAGGCCAAAGGCATAAACAATTTGATGTTTATTGGAGTGAACGTCCAGCAAGTATGATTCCACTTTCCTTCCTTAGTATCTCCCTTCCCAGCTCTGACACCACAGAGCCTTGTCTGTGTCCCTGTTTCTGTTCCCATCCCCTGTTCCCATTTCCCCCTTTAGCAAAACATGATTTTAATTCCCCCATCTCCAGGCCCTGTTCCCATTTCCCTCCCGTTTCTGATTGACTGCAGACTATATAGTAAAACCTGAGTTCTGCTTAGCTATACCTTAACCAATCATTTTTCTGAAATTTAACTAACCAATCCTAACATATTGTAACATGGTTATTTAACCAATTATATCCCATCACCTTCATTGGTTTACACTCAACAAAACTAATTATACAGCAGATAGAAACAATCACAGAACCAGACAGAGACCATGCAAAGAAACATACAAAACAATACAAAAGTGAGTGTTTCACAACCACATCTACATAGACATAAGGGTTTTCCAGCTGTATCTATTGATAAGTGAGTTCTTGCCAGACAGGATGTTATTAAACTAAGTTTCCTTTTACCTCTTCTAGGCTCTTCTCTTTCTCTGGAGGTGATGGAATATCAGCACGGGGTTATATTCCTAATACCCCAATAGCACCTTATTTCAATGTGACTAGTTTGGAATGTGAGGATGTGACCATACACTTCCCAGCTTATGGCTGCCTCTGCTGTTTAGCTGAAGAACCAGGCCTTAGCCTGTCACAGTAAGAGAAGGCCATTACACAGACAGTGATCTTTGATTCTTTCTTTTATACCTCTATAACTAGCTGAGTGATAAGAATACCCCTACATTCTTAAAGTGTAGGCCTTTGCAGACAGGCCTGAATATCTATATCCTAACAGGAAGGTGATCAGGAACAGTCAACATGGATTCACCAAGGGGAAGTCATGCCTGACCAACCTGATGGCCTTCTCTGATGGGACAACTGGCTCTGTGGATATAGGGAAAGTGCTAGATGGGATATATCTTGACTTTAGCAAAGTTTTTGATAATAGTCTCCCACAGTATTCTTGCAGCAAGTTAAAGAAGTATGGACTGGATGACTGGACTATAAGGTGGATAGAAAGCAGTGACCCTGACAGGGACTTAGGAGTTTGCATCTCTATGTGGAAGGTGCTGTAACAAAAATAAAGTTATTAGGTTCAATACTTGGGTGACTGGGTGTAATTCTAGGGCCTGTGTTATACAGGAGGTCAGACTGTGGTTCCTTCTGGCCTTAAACATTTTTTCTATGGGGTGCTGTGCTGGGGTCTGTGCTGCCCTAGTCACGTCCTCATGGGGTGTATCTCCAGGTCGAGGAGGCCCATGATGGCATAGCCAAAGCCACCCTTGCTCCAGTTCTGGACTGTGCGGAGGGGGGCCATGAAATCACTGCACTGTCTCCCTGAGAAGACTTGCTCCTGACTTCCATGCTGGTCCCAAAGTGTGCTCACTTTGCCACAGAGGAAAGTAAGGAGCAAAGAAGCTCTCCCAAGATGACACAGCAGGTTGGAGGCAGAAAGAAGACTAGAGCCCCCATCTCCCAATGTGCAGCACAGTGCACTTCCCGTTGGTGTATGACATGTCCCGCTTGGCTGCTGCTTTCCATTGCCATTAAGAGTGCAGCTCGGATGCAGCTTGTCACAGAAGAGATGCACACACCGTGCTCTCACTCTCTCATGGTGTGTATACATATGTGCTTTCTTGTTTTGTAGTTTCCCTTAATCTTAGAACAGAGACTCATTCAGTCTGGTTGCTTTGTATGGAAGTGAGCTGTGTTGTTGTAGCCATATGTGTCCCAGGATATTAGAGAGACAAGGTGAGGAGGAAATAGATTTCACTGGACCCAAATTATGTTGGCGAGAGAGACCCGTTCTCAAACTTACATAGTGGAAGGACATAGTTAAAACACCCCGCTGGTGTCCGAAAATCTCTGTCCCTCAGAAGCAGGGATGGGAAGACAGGGGATGGATCACACAATGGTTGCCCTGTTCTGCTCACTCCCCCGAAGCACCTGGCATTTGTCACTGTCGGAAGACAGGACACTGGGCTAGATGGACCATTTGTCTGACCCAGTTGATGTCATTTTTATGTTCCTGTGAGACATTTCTACTCCAAAGCTCCAGGAATGGAAGGTGGGAATAAAAACAGGAACAGTTTCTCGCAGCATTTTTGTGGCACTAGCAGATGGTTACACAAGACTCATCACATTACCCTCAGTGGCAAAACTTTCCACTAGGAGGGGGTAAGACACAGCTACTCACACACACAAGATTTTCCTCTCTCTGTCTCCCATGGTCAGTGCACCAGAGAGCACATGCAAATAAGTCCCTCACCCAGTGCACTAGGCCACAGCACCTCCTGACCTCTCTCCCACTCGGTCAGTCCCACAGAGCCATCTGTGTGGGGAAGAGCGTGAAATCAGCCTGGGTAAGCTGGACCCATCCACGCGAAATGATCCATAAGGCAGCAAAATACAAGGTCCATGGGACGCAGGCCTTGGCTACAGAATGGGGGACTGAGGCGAGCAAAGCTGTGACCCTGAGAAGGATTCAGGCGTTCTGATATCTTTGTGGGTTGTGCCTTAACCAAACACAAGTTATTGGGCTGAATATAGGGGTGACGAGTTGAAATTCTAGGGCCTGCTTAAACACTGAATCACCATGCTTGCCATGGGGTGGTATAGGGGGTTTTTTGCTGCCTGAGCCATGTCCTCTTAGGGTGGATCTCCAGATAAAGGAGTCCCATGATGACACAGTCAAAGCCACCTCTGCTAGGGTTCTGGGCTGTGCAGAGGAGAACCATGAAATCCCTGCCCTGTCTCCCTGAGGAGATCTGTTCCTGACTTCCATGCTGGCCCCAAAGTGTGCTCACTTTGCCAATGAGGAAACTGAGGAGGAAAGAAAATCTCCCAAGGTGACACAGCAGGTCAGTGCCAGAATGAACACTAGAGCTCCCATCTCCCAATGTGCAGCACAGGGCACTTCCCATGACTGTATGGCACGTCACCCTTGGTTGCTGCTCTCCTTGGCCATTAAGAATGCAACTCGGATACAGCTTGTCACAGAGGAGCACACACCATGCTCTGTCACAAAGTAATTTTACCTTTGTGCATTCTTTCATTGTTTCCCTTCAACCTAGAACAAGACTCACTCCATCAGGCTGTTTTCCGTGGCAGGGCGCTGTGCTGTTGCAGCCATGTGTGTCCCAGGATATTAGAGAGACAAACTGGGAGAGGAAATAGCTTTCATTGGACCCAAATTCTGTAGACGAGAGAGACCAGCTTTCGACCTTACGCACTGGAAATACATAATAAACACATCCCTATAGTTCCAATGAAAACTTGGGTTTAATTTCCAAGTCCCAGAGCATTTTCTGTGTCCTGATTTAGCTCAGCAGGGAACTTCTCCTGCACCACCGATGAAACACATTGATCACCCGTTTCAGAATCTCTTTTGTTGTCACCCCATAAACGATGGGGTTTAACATGGGGGGAATGAGCACATAGAGGTTGGCCAGTAGGATGAGAATATAACCTGGGATGATGTGCCCAAATAGATGTGCATAATAGAAGAAAACAGATGGGATGTAGAACATCAGTATGACACCGACATGGGAGCCGCAGGTGCGGAGAGCCTTGAGCCGGGCTTCCTTGGAGGGGAGCAGGAAGACGGCCCTGAGGATCAACCCATATGATACAGCAATGAGCACAATATCTGAACCAATTACTAAAATAGCCATGGCTACGCCATACCAGAGGCTGACTGTGATGTCATCACAGGCCAGCCGGGCTATGACCATGTAGTTACAATAGGTGTGAGGCAGGAGGTTGGTTCTGCAGAACTTCAGCTGCTTCACGAGAAAGATGAGAGGGAAAATGAAACAGAAACTTCTTGTTACAATTGCCAGCCCCATCTTCCCGATCACAGACTTGGTTAGTATGATGGTGTATCTCAGGGGGTCGCAGATGGCAATGTATCGATCAAACGCCATGGCCAGCAGGATGGCCGACTCGGCCAGAAAACTGACATGGATGAAGAACATCTGGGTCAGGCAGGCAGCAAAAGAAATTTCCCCTGCTCTAAACCAGAATAGAGCCAGCATCTTGGGCACCGTAGTGGTAGATAACAGCAGATCACCAGCAGCCAGCATGGACACGAATAGATACATGGGCTCATGGAGGCTTCGTTCTGTTAGTATGATGAATAGTAGGAGAGAGTTTCCAAAAAGTGTCACAACGTACATCAGACAGAACGGGATGGCCATCCAGAAATGAGACTCCTCCGTACCCGGGATACCGGTCAGGATGTAAGTTACAGGGTAAAAACCAGTGTGATTGTCAGCTGTCATCATGTACCTTCACTTGGATCTTCTATTCAGTTTCCTGTAACTAACAGCAAAAGAGAAAATCAGTGAGAACTCCAGTGTCAGCTAGGACTGGACTGCGTTTGTTGAAAGAATCAGAGGTACCATCAAAAACTTCACTGTGTGACAGCTGCCTGTCATGTGGGACCGTAAATCCAGAAACACGTTTGTGCTGCGGAACTGCAGAAGGAAGAGAGCCTGAGGCATAAGCCCTTGTGTCAGAGGTCTAGTATGAGGTGTGAGGCCTGGGCTAAAATAATTAAAGCCTTGGTATAAAGCAAAATTAGGCTGTGAGCTAGAGACAGGCCCTGCTCACAGAATCTGGCAAGCACAGGGCTGATATTTGAAAACCACACATTTCTAAGAGGTGCTGGGCACAGAGCACTCACGTAAACACATTCCAGAAGGGTGATACCAGAACACCTCGATATCAGCACATTCCCTAAAGATAAGAGGAACACGGTGACCCATCCTAAGGATATGGTCAGGATGAGAGTGTGATGGATAGAGATGTACAACGTGATGGTGTCATAAACAGATAGTTAAGGGTTAATGTCTCTTTTACTTGTAGATGGTTATCAAGTAATGAACCTGAAACACCTGATCAGAGGACCAATCAGGAGACAAGATACTTTCAAATCTTGGTGGAGGGAAGCCTTTGTTTGTGTTTTTTTTTGGGTTTTGCATTGTTCTCTCTGGGTCCTGAAAGGGACCAGACGTGCAACCAGGTTTCTTGCCAATCTCCCTGCTACAGTCTCTTATATATTCAGAATAGTGAGTATTAAGTAGAAAAGTATTAAGTAGAAAAGGCAGTTATAGTCTTTTGATTGTTTTCTGTATTTGCAAATGTGTATTTTGCTGGATGGATTTTGATTGGTATTTGTGCCGGAGGGAGACTTCTTTCTAGTGTTTATAAGCTGAAAGACCCTGTAATATTCCATCTTGATTTTACAGAGATTTCTTATTTTTTTCTTTCTTTTATTAAAAGCTTTTCTTTTTAAAAGACCTGATTTTTTTTCCCCTTGTTAAGGCTCAAAGGAACTGAGTCTGTACGCACCAGGGAATTGATGGGAGAAGGGAAGGAGGAGTGGGGGAGGAAAGATGAATTTCCTCTGTGTTTTAGATTCACGGAGCTTGAAACTGTCTATCTCTCCAGGATAGCCCAGGGAGGGAAAGCCTGGGAGAGGGAGAGAAGGGGGAGAAAAAACCTGATTTCTCTGTGTTGTGATTCAAGGAGTTTGAATCACGGTGATCTCCTAGTGTACCCAGGGCGGGAAAGATCTGGGAGGAAGAAAGATGGGGGAGAGGAAATGGTTTATTCCCCTTTGTTGTAAGATTCAAGGAATTTGGGTCTTGGGATCCCCAGGGCAAGTTCTTGGGGGGAACCAGAGTGCCCCAAAACACTATATTTTTGGGTGGTGGCAGATCTAAGCTGGTAATTAAGCTTAGAGGAATTCATGCTGGTTTCCCATTTTTTGGACTCTAAGTTTCAGATTGGGGAATTATATCATGACAGATGGGTTGTAACCGGCTACGTCAGAGGGTGTCAATAAACTACGTTAGAGGGTCAGTATGCAACTTGTTTGTATTGAAGTATGAAATGGAGCCTCAAAGGGAGTGTCTCTGTCTAGCCTAAGGAGGAATGGAAAGTCCCACTGTTCACTGAGCTGGTTCATTCTAATGGGCACACATGTATTAATTGTCCAGTAGAGTCTGCAGGATACTAGTACCATGCTTCATTAACAATAAACCTGGCTGGGTGTCTTTGTACTTTAAGGAGCTTGTAGTCATTGGGTGGTTCGCTGGAGGTCTGTTGGGCCAACTGTCTGCAAAGAGTTAGGACAGGACAAAGGGAGAACACACTCATTCACAACCAAACATCTAACCACACTGGTGACCCACGACAAGTTACGTACTGCCCCTCTGACATACCATCTCCATTCCAGAAGAGGGAAGATGGTTTGAATGGTTCTGGCCCCAGGTGAAGCAGGGCGCGTCCTCCTGGTGTTGCTGTCCAAAGCAGAATCTCTCCTCTGCACATTTGTCAGTTGTTTTCAGGTCTCAAGCAGTGACTGTGAAAGTGAGTTAAAGCAGCCGCACAACTGGTTCTTCTGGCACTTCCCCCAGTTTCACACTCACAACTGTGGAGTCACTCCCAGTTTATAATGGGATGAGAACAGAACCTCTATCTTTCACAGTCCTCCTGATGGATCCTACTGGCTTGTGGCCTTAACCCAGCAAACACTCAAGCACACAAGTAAACTCATTCACAGGGAACTATCATTGACCTTTATAAAAATACTCATCTGAATAAAGTTACAAGTTTTTCAGGATTTGATCCTAAATATGTGAAGCCAATCTCAGTTGAGGTCTGGTCTGCACTACAGACCTATATTGGGATAGCTACTTTGCTCATTGGTGTGAACAATCTGCACCTGTGACCCACATAAATATATCAACCTAATGCCCTGTGTAGACATAGCTACAGCCTCTGGGGGAGGTGGAATAACTACACTGCTGGGGGGAGCTCTTCTCTATCAGCACAGAGCATCTCCACTGACGCACCACAGCAGTGCAGCTCTAGGGGGACCAGATGTTGAGTTTTTTCAAGGTTTTTAAAGTCCTATATTTAAGCCCTCCTGCAGCTGGCCCAACTTTTTCTTAAAAACGGGCAAATTGTCCCGTATTATCTGTCTGTCCCCCATTCATACTAGCAGGTCCTGCTGCTGGCCAGATCCCTGCTTCCCAGTTGCCCACCTACCAGCGGTGAGTCGGGAGTGTCCAATGGATGACGAGGGGGGTGGGTATGCAAGGCTGATGACAGGGCAAAGATGCAGCACATGGGGCCAGCCGCTCCCCCTGTTGGTCCATCAGCTCAGCCCCCACTATGTGCCGGCTCTCAGACAGCAGGGCTGTCACCCCCACATCCCATTTCCCATTGTCATCGGCTGCACACTGGGAGCTACAGTGGCAGGTGGGTGCGAGCAGGCACCAGGCAGTGACCGGTTACATGTCGCCTCTGCTCCCCACCTCTCAGCCCTTCACGTGCTCCTCCTCTCGCTGTCCTCTCTCTGCTTTGCCCTTTCACTCCCCCAAACCTCGCTGCTCCCCCACATCCCAATCCCAAGTGGGGCACGTCCCGCTCCCAGCGCTGTGTGGAGAACCAGCCCCTTGTTAGAGCATTCAGCTCATCAAAAGCCTGTCTGGCAGGCGCCTTCCTTCCCCCACTGCCACTGGCTGGGCCGCTGTGCCGGGAAAGTCCAAGACCCTCCGGCCCAGAGCACTGGCCAGGAAGGGCTGAGATCTGCATGAGCCAAAGCCTCTCACAGCGCTGGTACGGGGAAGACTCTCCGCCCCTCAGCTAAGCTCTGGAGCGGCGGGAGGGAAGAAGGAAGTATTTTCCAGCCTGTTCATACCCTGAACCTGCAGGTTTCACAGCAGCGACCCAGGGCAGGGTCTTAGCACCCTTTTCACCCCCCAAGCTCCCACCCTGGATTCTGTCCCTCGGTTTGCTGGGGTGCTCTAGGCATCCTCCCTTGCTGAGCCACCTCTCTGGCCATGTTCACTGAAGCCCCTACAGTCAGGTTCCCTGGGACATGGTGCAAAATGCATGCTTAGGGCTTAACCCCTTCTTGCCCTCACTGTAGCCGGGAGGACAGGAGACAGATAGTAACATTATGGCCAACAGGAGCCTGGAGGTTTTGTCTGCCTTTTCCCATGGGAAGGAAGGGTGGGGATGGGGGAGAGAAGAGATGAGCTCTGCAAAGACATGAGCCAGGTCATCTTCACGACTGAGGATGTGAGGGAGATTCCCAAACCTAAGACATTCTTTTTAGGTCACAAATCTGATGAACTGTCCCAGATTTACATGTTATTAAAGGAGGTTTTGGAACAAATTGATAAACTAAACATTAATTAGTCACCAGGACCAGATGGCTTCACCCAAGAGTTCTGAAAGAACTCAAATGTGAAATTGCAGAACTACTAACTGTACTCTGTAACCTATCAATTAAATCAGCTTCTGTACCAAATGCTGGAGGACATATAATGTGAGGCCAATTTTTAAAAAGAGTTCCAGAGGCGATCCCGGTAATTACAGGCCGCTAAGCCTTACTTCAGAACTGGGCAAACTGGTTGAAATTATAGTAAAGAACAAAATTATCAGACACATAAAAGGACATAATTTGTTCGAGAGACTCTACATGCTTTTTCTTAAGGGAAATCATGCCTCATCAGCCTGCTAGAATTATTTGAGGGGCTCAACAAGCATGTGGACAAAAGGGGATCCAGTGGATAGACTGTACGTAGATTTTCAGAAAGCCTTTGACAAGGTCCCCCACCAAACGCTATTCAGCAAAGTAAGTTGTCATGGGATAGGAGGGAAGGTCCTCTCATGGATCAGTAACTGGTTAAAAGATAGGAAACAAAGGGCAGGAATAAATGGTCAGTTTTCAGAATGGTCATAGGTAAATAGTCACGTCCCCCAAGGGATCTATTGGGGGACCAGTCCTATTCAACATATTCATAAATGATTTCGAAAAGGGGTAAACAGTGAGCTGGCAAAATCTGCAGATGATACAAAACTACTTAAGATAGTTAGGTTCCAGGCAGACTGTGAAGAATTACAAAAAGATCTTTCAATCTGTGTGATTGGACAAAAAAATGGAAGATGGAATTCAATGTTGATAAATAAAAAGTAATGAACTTTGGGAAACATGCTCCCAACTATACCTATAAAATGATGAGGCCTAAATGAGCTGTTTCCACTCAAGGGGGGAATCTTGGAGTCATTGTGGATAGTTCACTGAAAATGTCCATTCAATGTTCAATGGCAGCCAAAAACCTGAACAGAATGTTTGGAACAATTAAGAAAGAGATAGATAATAAGACAGAAAATACCATATTGCCTCTATATAAATCCATGGTACGCCCACAACTTGAATACTGTGTGCGGATGTGCTCGCCCCATATCAAAAAATGATATATTGGAAATGGAAAAGGTACAGAAAATGGCAAAAATAATGAGTAGGGGTAAGGGACGGCTTCCATATGAGGAGATACTGATAAGACTGGGACTTTTCAGCATGGAAGTGAGATGACTAAGGGGGATATGATACAGGTCTACAAAAGCATGACTGGTGTGGAGAAAGTGAATAAGGAAGTGTTATTTACTCCTTCTCATAACACAAGAACTAGGGGTCACTAAATGAAATTAATAGTCAGCAGGTTTATAACAAACACAAGGAAGTATTTCTTCCCACAACGCACAGTCAGCCTGTGGAACTCTTTGCCAGAGGCTGTTGTGAAGGCCAAGACGATAGCAGGGTTCAAAAAAGAACTAAAGAAGATCACGGAGGATAGGTCCATCAGTGGCTGTTAGCCAGGATGGGCAGGGATGGTGTCCCTAGCCTGTTTGCTAGAAGCTGAGAATGGGCTACAGGGAATGGATCACTTAATGATAACCTGTTCTGCACCTGGCATTGGTCACTGTCGGCAGACAGGATACTGGGCTAGGTGGACCTTTGGTCTGACCCAGCGTAGCCTTTCTTATGTTCTTATCCCTTCCTCTCCCCTGTGGCTGGAGGCAGCTCCCCTCCCTTCCCTCCTACTCTGTGCCAAAAGGCTGCCACTGACCAGATTCTGGTGTGAACCCTGACAGAAATCTGGGGGGGGGTGGTATGTGATCTTCCAGATCCCCCACATGTTGTCTCAGGAAGACATTCGCAAGGTACCAGGAGAGGCAGGTCCATCCCAGGGGACCAGCCAGGCATGGAGGGCAGAGCGCGCAGACAAGGAGGGTCAGGTAGGTGGGTCGGTCACCCCCCCTCCCGTGTGAGAAAAGTGTACAGGAGTGTGTGTGTATCACTTCTCCCTGTGTCTGGAGGGGTTAGGAGAGTGTGTGTCACCCCTCTCTGTGTTGTACTTTTTTTAATGGGAATTCAGTTTATTTGATGTTAATTTGACTGTTTGTACTGCACAGTTCTGATTCATTGCTGTTCAACTTGCTTGAATACGAGTAATTTTACCAGGTGTCCCGTATTCAGCATAGGGAGATATGATCACCCTCAGCAGGAGGAACACTGGTTATCAAAACAGCCCTTATCATTCATTGCTTGTGTGTTCTCCAGTTCAGACATTCACCATTAAGCTCCCTGAAACCAGCTAATTTCTGGCAGCCAGAACAGACCCAGTCCTGGGCTCTTTATGGAGTTAATGGAAGTGCTGCCTGAGTGAAGGTCTCAGGATTTGGGGTGTAGAATATTACAGGGCCTGAGTAGATTTCCAATGAGATTTACTCTGAACAGTAACGTAACCAAGAATGTCCCAGTCCAGAGCCCACTGAGTTCAACAGCAAGACCCCCAGTGACTCCCCTGCGAGTGGATCAGTGTAACCCGGTGACCTCTTCCCAACACCGAACCTCAGCGCAGTCACAGGAGTGTATCTCAGCGCCCCAGCTCCCGTCCTGCCCCTGCAGTCAGAGTTACACACCCCCATTCTAGCCAACCCCAGCTCAATATTTCCTAGGTTTCATGTTTCCATTTGCCCCTTCACAGATTCATTCCATGCAAACGACTCACCAGGCTCCGGCCCCAGCTGGGGAGGAGGAATCTCTGCCTGTGACCGGGTCGGGGAGCTGCAGGCGGCAGGGAATCTGCACTGACCAGGGCTGAGTTACAGGGATATTTATACTGCTGCCCTGGGAATCCCAGGAGGGACTCAGAGCCAGCACGGAGCCCCAGGGACCTGCCTCTGTGTCTGGCTCAGGTGGGGAAGAGCAGCAGGGAATTAACCCTTTCCTCCTCTCACCTGTTTGTTCTGATTATTTTTCCTTTTGTTCATTATTTAGAAAGGTCCTTGTAGCACTGAGGCCCCCAGTAAAGAGTTCCTTGAAAACAGGTCTTGTTTCAGGCTTGACAAACTCACTACAAAGCACTCAAATATTACGGAATATTGACCCATAAAGAGTAGCATATAAGGTGTGTGCAGAAAGCTTGTAACTTGTCAAGGTTGCTAACCATTGCAAAAGGCATGTCTGGGTAATAGCATAACATATTGCAATTCACAGCGAGCTTTATGGACTTGGAGTCGAAGTTAGACACCAGGGCAGTGTGTCTAGGTGATGGCACTTCCAGGAGGGTGTTGTCACCCCACCCTGGTTAGGTGAAGATGTAATGCCAGACTCAGTTCTCCAGCCTTGCTCTAGCCCAAGATTATCAGTGGAAAACCACGAGAGACAACTGCAGTCAACACCACCAGGAGGTAAATAAAGGAACCGTACAACAGACAGGATTGCCCGGCCTATGAACAGAGACAAACGACTGTTTCATGATAACCCCAAGTGGGGAGCGACAGCCTGGATCCTTTCAAGGAGGAGACATCTCCTGGTGCAGGGACGTTCTCAGGAAAAATTGGATCCTGGAGTTAGCGGGTAACGGGGTGACTTACAGTCCTGGGAGCCAATAGAACCATCGAAGTTGGTTTTACACACGCTGCCTATAGTCTCCATTAGTCCAACCATCCTGAAAACCTGCATGTGTGTGTGTGTGTCGTGTCGTTGTAGCTCCATCAGTCCCAGGATATAAAAGAGACAAGGTGGGGGAGGGAATATCTTTCACTGGACCAACTTCTGTTGGCCTTATCACTTTGAATGGTCCCTTTGAATAGGTGCAAACTATTCACACTAAATTATCTGTACCTGTCCCAGAGCTGAAAAACTGCTCCATGTAGCTCGAAAGCGTGTTGCCCTCCCCACCAGAAGTTGGTCCAATAAAAGTTATCCCCTCCCCCACCTTCTCTCGCTCTGTGTTTATGTAAGATGATAGGTGGTAGAGAGAGGGGAAATCTGGAGCTGCTCTTCCTCTCATAGTACTAGGACAAGGGACATGTATCATAACCTTAGTCCCACATTTGGACCTTAGCGTCCAAAATATGGGGGTTAGCATGAAAACCTCCAAGCTTAGTTACCAGCTTGGACCTGGTACCTGCTGCCACCACCCAAAAAATTAGAGTGTTTTGGGGCACTCTGGTCCCCCTGAAAAACCTTCCCTGGGACCCCAAGACCCAAATCCCTTGAGTCTCACAACAAAGGGAAATAATCCTTTTTCCCTTCCCCCCTCCAGGTGCTCCTGGAGAGGTACACAGACACAAGCTCTGTGAATCCAAACAGAGTGAATCTCCCTCTCTGTTCCCAATCCTGGAAACAAAAAGTACTTTCCTATTCCCCCAGAGGGAATGCAAAATCAGGCTAGCAATCCAACACACAGATCTCCCCTTGATTTCTTCCTCCCACCAATTCCCTGGTGAGTACAGACTCAATTTCCCTGAAGTAAAGAAAACTTCAACAGGTCTTAAAAGAAAGCTTTATATAAAAAGAAAGAAAAATACATACAAATGTTCTCTCTGTATTAAGATGATACAACACAGGGTCAATTGCTTAAAAGAATATTGAATAAACAGCCTTATTCAAAAAGAATACAAATCAAAGCACTCCAGCACTTATATTCATGCAAATACCAAAGAAAAGAAACCATATAACTTACTATCTGATCTCTTTGTCCTTACACTTAGAAACAGAAGACTAGAAAGTAGAAACTGCTTCTCCAAAGCTCAGAGAAAGCAGGCAGGCAGACAAAAGGCTCAGACACACAATTCCCTCCACCCAGAGTTGAAAAAATCCGGTTTCCTGATTGGTCCTCTGGTCAGGTGCTTCAGGTGAAAGAGACATTAACCCTTAGCTATCTGTTTATGACACGCCCCCCAAATTGCAGACAGTGGGGAAGCTCACTGGCAGCGATTTCCTTCTAGAACTTGAAAATAAACAGATTAATACAACACATGCACCATTACATATACTACTAAGTATATAACTAACAGACTTCTACATTTTAAGAAAACTTTTTAACTACTGAATTCTGGGAAATTCTCACGGGAGAGAGCATCAGCAACTTTGTTAGAAGCTCCTGTGATGTGTTGAATTTCAAAATCAAAATCTTGGAGAGCTAAACTCCAACGAAGAAGTTTCTTGTTGTTCCCCTTGGCAGTATGAAGCCACTTTAGTGCAGCATGGTCAGTTTGTAGTTGGAACCGCCGTCCCCAAACATATGGGCGTAGCTTTTCCAGGGCGTACACAATGGCATAGCATTCCTTCGGTAGGCCACCTCTTCTTCTTCTAGTTTTCTTTTGTGTGCTGCCTCTTGGGCTGCCTGTTCTCTTTGGAAGGCTGCCAGTTTGATGCTTTCTTCCTTTTCTTTCATCTCCATCTCTTTTTGTTTTATTTCCAGTTCCTGTTTGTGTTTTTCCATCTCTCGCCTGTGTTCAGCTTCTTTGATTTGTTCTTCGGCCTCAATTTTTGCCTTAGAAGTCATGGTTCCTGTTTTCTTGTGTTGGGGTGCCCTCCGGTGTTTATCTTCTGAACTGCAGGTTCTGTTGGCTCCTGAAGTCTGCCTAGCAACAGTGCCTTTAGCTAATCTGCAATGTTAAGTAAACCTGAAAAACCACTTTATTTGCATGCATATAGTGCTGAAACTTGCTTCCTAATGGGAGGGCTATTGCATGACAAAAGACCCTTAACAGTCTGGTAATGGCTTCTTGCTTAACATGCAAGCCACAAACTGCCAGAGAGAGCAGAAAAAAAAATTCTCTCTGGTTCCCTTTTAAAACCAAACTGTTTCTCTCTCTGCTAAAAAGCCCTTAGCAGAGAAAAGAAAAATAAAATATTTCCACTGGCTTCTGGATTCTGTCTATCCCACCGCTGCCACCATATCATAACCTTAGTCCCACATTTGGACCTTAGCGTCCAAAATATGGGGGTTAGCATGAAAACCTCCAAGCTTAGTTACCAGCTTGGACTTGGTACCTGCTGCCACCACCCAAAAAATTAGAGTGTTTTGGGGCACTCTGGTCCCCCTGAAAAACCTTCCCTGGGACCCCAAGACCCAAATCCCTTGAGTCTCACAACAAAGGGAAATAATCCTTTTTCCCTTCCCCCCTCCAGGTGCTCCTGGAGAGGTACACAGACACAAGCTCTGTGAATCCAAACAGAGTGAATCTCCCTCTCTGTTCCCAATCCTGGAAACAAAAAGTACTTTCCTATTCCCCCAGAGGGAATGCAAAATCAGGCTAGCAATCCAACACACAGATCTCCCCTTGATTTCTTCCTCCCACCAATTCCCTGGTGAGTACAGACTCAATTTCCCTGAAGTAAAGAAAACTTCAACAGGTCTTAAAAGAAAGCTTTATATAAAAAGAAAGAAAAATACATACAAATGTTCTCTCTGTATTAAGATGATACAACACAGGGTCAATTGCTTAAAAGAATATTGAATAAACAGCCTTATTCAAAAAGAATACAAATCAAAGCACTCCAGCACTTATATTCATGCAAATACCAAAGAAAAGAAACCATATAACTTACTATCTGATCTCTTTGTCCTTACACTTAGAAACAGAAGACTAGAAAGTAGAAACTGCTTCTCCAAAGCTCAGAGAAAGCAGGCAGGCAGACAAAAGACTCAGACACACAATTCCCTCCACCCAGAGTTGAAAAAATCCGGTTTCCTGATTGGTCCTCTGGTCAGGTGCTTCAGGTGAAAGAGACATTAACCCTTAGCTATCTGTTTATGACAACATGCAAAGAAAGTAGAAGGTGGCAAATAAAAACCAATACAAGGAAATACTTTCCCACAAAACAAATAAGCAAACTGTGAAACTCGCTGCTGCAGGATTTTGTTGAGGACAAAACTTTGGAAAGATTAAAAAAGCGATTGGACATTTATCTATCAAAAATACCCAGAATTACCAGACCTAATGACCACACACGTTTTGGAAGGTTGAGTGACCCCCATGGATTGGGGTTTAAGCCAATCTCTGTTAGAGATAAGGATGGGATGCAGGGTGTGAGGGGAAGATTATCCCATATCCCCTCATGAGAGATTCTCACAGCTTCTTCTGAAGCATCTGGTGCTGGCCACTGCTGGAGACAGGCTACTGGGCTCGATGGACCAGGGTCTGATCCAGTCTGGTGATTCCCATGCTCCTCTACCAAGGCGCAGAGTTGACTTGCTGCAGCACCCACCCTTGGACACACCTCAGCCTAGATTTCAATAGGTGCTGAGCACTCGCAGCTCCCACTCTCTGCTATTGGAGTGGTGGGTGCTCAGCAGCTGTGAAAAGACAGACCCTGAATGACTCAACTCAGAATCCAAACAGAAGCATTGGATGCTCCCAAAAAGTGTGTGTGTGGGGAGGGAGCCCACTGGTGCCTGAAATCTGGCCTGCCCCCCAGCATCGTCCCTTTACTCAAGGCCCCGACTTGCCCCGTCTCTGTCCCTGAAAACCCACCTCACCCCTTCTCCCCGAGCCGCTGCCTGCACCTCCCGTCCCCATGAGGCCCCACCATCACACAGCCCCTTCCCCTGAGGCCCCATCCCAACCCTTCTCCCCGAGCCCCCATTCCCTCCTCTCCACTCTCTCCTTGTCACTCGCCATTCTGACTGTAAGCATTGGGAGGGTTTAGCC
Organism: Gopherus flavomarginatus; assembly: GCF_025201925.1. NCBI lineage: Eukaryota > Metazoa > Chordata > Testudines > Testudinidae > Gopherus > Gopherus flavomarginatus. The sequence goes on along the minus strand of NC_066617.1, from coordinate 373,124,156 downwards.
CTCCAACTTTTATCAGTGATGAGAGCAAGGCCCTTGCCCCCCTTCATTCCGATGCCCCTACGTCCAAATCTGAAACCCTTTAAATCAGCAGCCATTTAGGAAAATGTTTGCCTGGAGTGCAGGGGACTGGACTAGATGACCCATGAGGTGTTTTCCAGCCCTACACGTCTAGGATTATCACTGTGTAATGTCCCCTTGGTGTTTCAGGTCAGGTCAACTGTCCTGATGGCTTCTGTCAGTGAGGGGCTGAGGCAGATTATTTGTCTTCTCAGCATGACTTGATTGGCAGCAATAGTAAAGTGCCCCAGGACAGAAGGTGGCCATGGGCCTGTTTGACTCTGCCTCCATTACTGTCTGGGTGTCAGGGACCACAGGTCTTGAACATCAGGCTACAGGGCCCTTAGGTACTAGTAAACCCCTGTGACAAAGCAGCAAAGAATCCTGTGGCACCTTATAGACTAACAGACGCATGGTGAAGTGGATATTCACCCATGAAAGCTCATGCTCCAAAACTTCTGTTAGTCTATAAGGTGCCACAAGATTCTTTGCTGCTTTTACGGATCCAGCCTAACACAGCTACCCCTCTGATACTTGACACCCTGTGATAAAGTGGGTTTTTACTCCTTATTATGTTGTGCACAAGTGTATTTGAGTCTTACGTTTTTGCATGAACACTGTGTGTGCCTCAGTTTCCCTCTTGTGCTGCACCAATGACTAAGTACTGGGAATAAGGCTGGGTGACTTTTGCTGAGGCCCTCAGGACCAGATGAGCTATCTCCAAATGCCTGCATGTAAGCGATGGCTGGTGCCCTTCTTCACCTGGGACCAAAGAGGGCGTGTGATGTTGCACTCCATATGCTTTTTGAATATATACTTGTAAATGTAAATATGATGTAACTGGAATATGCTTTACGCAAAAAGGTATCATTACAAAGCTTATCATCTACTGAGTGTGATCATCCTATTTGTTTGCAGGTATTATTTCTCTGTCTAGAGTTATTAGAATGAGGGCTTGTCTACAGCACACAGCATTTAGTGACAAGGCTGGGGGAGCAAACAGCTGTGCATATCTCTCTATCAGTGTTATAGAGGGTGGAAAATGTATGAGTTTATCCTGCATAAGTTTTATACAGAATAAAACAGATTTATTTGGGGTATGGATCCCATTGGGAAATGGGTGTCAGGATGCTAGCGAGGTAATCTGCTGAACTGTATTTGGTTAAAGTCTGCACCTTTGCGGGGATGGCCCAGGCCTATGTTGCAGCAGGCTGGCGTATCTGGCACAACAAGGCAGGGTTCTGGAGTCCCAAGCTGGCAGGGATAACGGGCTCAGAGGTAATTACAGCTCATCAGGTGGCAGTCCCAAGAAGGTCTCTGTGATCCAAACTGTCACAGGGGGATGCAACCAGATGACACTTTGCCCAGGAAGTGAGACAAACAAGAGGAGGAGGAGCAACAAACATGTCAGGCCTCGGGAAGATGGGCAGTCTGCTGTGGGGGACTTGGAGAGAGGGGAGTCTGGTGTGTCCAGCCCAGGGTCCCCCAAGATGGACTTTGCTGAAAGTCACTGATTTCTGTGCTAACAAGCTCTGTTCTACACTCTGTTCCTTTGATAAATAAACCTTCTGTTTTACACGCTGGCTGAGAATCATGGCTGACTGCAGAGTCGATGTGCAGGGCCCTCTGGCTTCCCCACAACCTCCTCTTTCATCGTGAGGGGTTTCCCCATGACTCATAGACTCATAGACTCATAGGTCAGAAGGGACCAATCTGATCATCTAGTCTGACCTCCTGCACAAGGCAGGCCACAGAACCCCACCCATCCAATTTTATAACAACCCCTATCCCAGGACCGAGTTATTGAAATCCTCAAAAATGGTTTGAAGACCTCAAGCTGCAGAGACACCACCAGCAAGCGACTCGTGCCCCACGCTGCAGGGGAAGGCGAAAAACCTCCAGGGCACCTGCCAATCCGCCCTGGAGGAAAATTCCTTCCCGACCCCAAATATGGCGATCAGCTAAACCCTGAGCATGTGGGCAAGAGTCACCAGCGAGCACCCAAGAAGGAATTCTCCGCAGCAACTCAGTACCCATCGCATGCAACATCTCCCCGCAGACCATTGAGCAGACCTGTCTGGTGGTAATTCAAGATCAATTGCCCAAATTAACGATCCTATCATAACATCCCCTCCATATACTTATCAAGCTTTGTCTTAAAGCCAGGAAAGTCTTTTGCCCCTACTACTTCCCTCGGAAGGCTATTCCAGAACTTCACTCCCCTAATGGTCAGAAACCTTCGTCTAATTTCAAGTCTAAACTTCCTAATATCCAGTTTATACCCATTCGTCCTCGTGGCTACATTAGTACTAAACTTAAATAATTCCTCTCCCTCCCTAACGTTAACCCCCTTGATATATTTATATAGGGCGAGCATATCCCCCCTCAGCCTTCTTTTGGCCAGGCTAAACAAGCCAAGCTCTTTGAGTCTCCTTTCATAAGGCAGTTTTTCCATTCCTCGGATCATCCTCGTAGCCCGTCTCTGAACCTGTTCCAGTTTGAATTCATCCTTCTTGAACATGGGACACCAGAACTGCACACAGTATTCCAGATGGGGTCTCACCAACGCCGTATACAACGGTACTAACACATCCTTATCCTTGCAGGAAATACCCCGCCTGATGCATCCCAAAATCGCATTTGCTTTTTTAACAGCCGTATTACATTGGCGACTCATAGTCATCCTGCTATCAACCAGTACCCCAAGGTCCTTCTCTTCCTCCGTCTCTTCCAACTGATGCGCCCCCAACGTATATCCAAAATTCTTATTATTAATTCCTAAATGCATGACCTTGCTCTTTTCACTATTGTATTTCATCCTATTTCTATTACTCCAGTTTACAAGGTGGTTCAGATCTTCCTGAATAGTATCCCTGTCCTTCTCCGTGTTAGCAATACCCCCCAGCTTCGTGTCATCCGCAAACTTTATTAGCACATTCCCGCTCTTTGTGCCAAGGTCAGTAATAAAAAGGTTAAATAAGATCAGTCCCAAAACCGATCCTTGAGGGACTCCACTGGTGACCTCCTTCCAGTCCGACAGTTCACCTTTCAATACGACCCTCTGGAGTCTCCCCTTTAACCAGTTCCTTATCCACCTTACAACTTTCATATTCACTCCCAGCTTTTCCAATTTAACTAACAGCTCCGTGTGCGGAACCGTGTCGAACGCCTTACTGAAATCTAGGTAAATTATATCTACCGCATTTCCTTTATCTAAGTAATCCGTCACCTTCTCAAAGAAGGAGATCAGATTGGTTTGGCACGAACTACCTTTAGTAAATCCGTGTTGCAATTCGTCACAATTCCCATTGACCTCTATGTCCTTAACTACTTTCTCCCTTAAAATTTTTTCGAAGACCTTACATACTACAGACGTCAAGCTAACAGGCCTATAATTACCCGGATCACTCTTATTCCCTTTCTTAAAAATAGGAACTACATTAGCAATCCTCCAGTCATACGGCACAACCCCCGAGTTTATCGATTGCTTAAAAATTCTCGCTAACGGGCTCGCAATTTCACGCGCCAGTTCCTTTAATATCCTCGGGTGGAGATTGTCCGGGACCTCCGACTTTGTCCCATCGAGCTGTTCAAGTACGGCCTCTACCTCAGTTGCAGTAATATCCACTTCCATATCCACATTCCCGTTTATCATCCCTCCATCATCGCAAGGTTCCTCACTAGTCTTATTAAAAACCGAGGCAAAGTACTTGTTCAGATGTTGGGCCATGCCTAGGTTATCCTTAACCTCCATTCCATCCTCAGTGTATAGCGGCCCCACTTCTTCTTTCTTTGTTTTCTTCTTATTAATGTGGCTGTAGAACCTTTTACTATTGGTTTTGATTCCCTTTGCAAGTTCCAGTTCAATGTGGCTTTTAGCCTTCCTCACTTTATCCCTACATGTTCTGACCTCAGCAAGGTAGCTTTCTTTACTGATCCTGCCTTCCTTCCACTCCCTGTAAGCTTTCTGCTTTTGTCTAATCCCCTCTCTGAGTTGCTTGCTCATCCAGTTTGGCCTACAACTCCTGCCCATGGTTCTTTTCCCCTTTCTCGGGATGCAGGCTTCCGACAGTCTCCGCAGCTGTGACTTAAAGTAATTCCAGGCCTCCTCCGCATTTAAATCCACTAATTCCTCCATCCAGTCCACTTCCCTAACTAATTTCCTTAACTCTTTAAAATTAGCCCTGGAGAAGTCAAAAACCCTAATCGCAGATCTACATTTGTTTATCTTTCCATCTAGTTTGAACTGAATCAGCTCATGATCACTCGAACCAAGGTTGTCTCCTACCACCATTTCTTCTACGAGGTCCTCACTGCTCACCAACACCAAGTCTAAAATGGCATCCCCTCTCGTAGGTGCTTCAACTACTTGATGAAGAAATCCATCCGCTATCACATCCAGAAAAATCTGACCCCTATTATTCGTGCAAGTACTCGTCCTCCAGTCTATATCCGGGAAGTTGAAGTCCCCCATAATCACACATTTCCCCTTTGTGTTTACTTCATTAAAGACATTAAAGAGGTCTCTATCCATATCCCAATCCGATCTCGGCGGTCTGTAGCACACCCCAAGCACTATCTCAGGGGAAGCTCTAGTTGCTTTTTTACCCAGCGTGATTTTTCCCCAGACGGACTCTGTCTTATCCATTCCATCGCATCTTATTTCGCTACATTTAATTTCATCATTGATGTACAAGGTTACTCCCCCACCTTTGCCTTTCTTCCTGTCTTTTCTGAACAGCACATAGCCTTCAATACCCGTGCTCCAGTCATGAGTACTATTCCACCAGGTTTCGGTAATCCCTATAATATCCGGCTTCACTTCCTGCACGAGTAACTCCAGTTCCTCCATCTTGTTACCTAGGCTCCTCGCATTAGTGTACAAACCTTTTAATTTTCAGCGTTTGGCGTCAGTGACATTCTTTCTCCCGTAGTGCACAAACTTTCTACCACCAGCATCACCCGTTACTCTGGTTTCTACTCCACTATTCCTCCTTGGATCAAATCTTGGGGCCGCAAGGGTATCCCCGCTCACTTTGTTTACTTCCCTCTCCAGGTTATGTTCTGGCGTGGAGATCTCCCGAACATTTCCCAACCATCTCCCCCAACTTTCTAGTTTAAAGCCCTCTTGATGAGGTCGGCGAGCCTCCATCCTAGAATTCAATTTCCCTCCTTGCTGAGATGAAGTCCATCCTGAGCAAACAGTTGTCTATCCGTAAATGCATCCCAGTGACCGTACATCCCAAAGCCCTCCTTATAACACCACTCCCTGAGCCATCTGTTGATCGCCATAATCTTGTCCCTCCTTCGTCGCCCCGCTCTAGGAACCGGCAGAATCCCACTGAAGATCACCTGAGCCTCGATGTCTTTAAGCCTCTTCCCCAGTCTGACATAGTCCTCCTTGATACAGTCCAGTGAGTAACTAGCCGTGTCGTTCGTTCCCACATGAAGGATAATCAATGGATTTTTTCCCGCTCCCGCTAAGATCGTATTCAGGCTCAAGTCCACATCCTGTATCTTAGCCCCCGGCAGACAGCACACTCTTCTGTTCTCCCGATCAGGTCTAGTTACAGGCCTGTCTACTCTTCTCAGTAGAGAGTCTCCAATCACGTAGACTTGCCTTTTCCTGGTGACAATGCGATTCTCCGGTCTATCCCCCACAGCAGCTGGCTGTGATTCCTCCCGATTTGTATTCGCCCTCACAATCCTCCTAGGGCTCGTACTTGATGTTGCCTCCACTGACTGCTCCCCTCCATCTGCAGGACTAGCTGCTTGCCTCTTCTTCCTTGCCGTTACTCCTTCAGCAGCCTGCTGTGTTCCATCTTCATTTCCCAACTCAGCAAACCTATTCCTGAGTTCTATTTGTCCATCGCTGGCCCGTCTTATCCTCTGTCTGGTTCTCCTAGTGACATGCTTCCACCGTCCACTTTCCTCACCCAGCAGTCCCTCCTCAGAGTCCTTAGGTCCTGCTTTTGTCCGCTCGCCTGAGCTTGTCCCCTGTGCCTCATCATGTCTGTGTTCCATCATCTGCTCAAATCCCCTTCTAAACTCAGCCAGAGTTTCCACCTGCATCTCCAGTCCCCTTACCTTTTCCTCCAGCAGCTCTATCAGACGACACTTCATGCAGATGAAACTCCTTTCAGGTGCTCCCTCTAGGACCATGTACATGCCGCAGCTGCCGCACCCAGTCATCCTCAGTGTGTCTGCACCTGCTGCCTCTGCCTCCATCGTAGCGCTGCAACTCTGTGCCTGGCAATCCACAGCTCACACCGCACCGCAGGCCACCGACAAGCGCAGGGCTGCTGGCAGACCCCTGTCTCTTCCCTGGTCTGCCTTCCTGGTTCCTCTGCCTTGGTCTCCCCTGCAACCTCCCCCTGGGAACTCCCACTGAAACTCCCCTGTTAGCCGCTCTGTTCGCCGCTTCCTGTGCCGCTGCAGCTGACTGTGCCGCTGCCTGAGTGCCTGGCTCCTTATATAGGACCCCTAATCAGGTAAGCCCCGCCCCCAACTCAGGGCTCAGCCTCGCTCCCAGCACACAGCCCCTAGCAGCCTGCACACACACTCACTCACACACAAACACAACAAACTACAAAAACCACAAAAACCTGCTCCTCCAACAGCACTCCCACTGAAACTCCCCTGTTAGCCGCTCTGTTCGCCGCCTCCTTGTCATAAACAGATAGCTAAGGGTTAATGTCTCTTTCACCTGAAGCACCTGACCAGAGGACCAATCAGGAAACCGGATTTTTTCAACTTTGGGTGGAGGGATTTGAGTGTCTGAGTCTTTGTTTTCTGGCTGCCTGCTTTCTCTGAGCTTTGGAGAAGTAGTTCTACTTTCTAGTCTTCTGTTTCTAAGTGTAAGGACAAAGAGATCAGATAGTAAGTTATATGGTTTCTTTTCTTTGGTATTTGCATGAATACAAGTGCTGGAGTGCTTTGATTTGTATTCTTTTGGAATAAGGCTGTTTATTCAATATTCTTTTAAGCAATTGACCCTGTGTTGTATCATCTTAATACAGAGAGAACATTTGTACTTATTTTTCTTTCTTTTTATATAAAGCTTTCTTTTAAGACCTGTGGGAGTTTTTCTTTACTTCAGGGAAATTGAGTCTGTACTCACCAGGGAATTGGTGGGAGGAAGGAATCGGGGAGATCTGTGTGTTGGATTGCTAGCCTGATTTTTGCATTCCCTCTGGGGGAATAGGAAAGTACTTTTTGTTTCCAGGATTGGGAACAGAGAGGGAGATTCACTCTGTTTGGGTTCACAGAGCTTGTGTCTGTGTATCTCTCCAGGAGCACCTGGAGGGGGGAAGGGAAAAAGGATTATTTCCCTTTGTTGTGAGACTCAAGGGATTTGGGTCTTGGGGTCCCCAGGGAAGGTTTTTCAGAGGGACCAGAGTGCCCCAAAACACTCTAATTTTTTGGGTGGTGGCAGCAGGTACCAGGTCCAGGCTGGTGGCTAAGCTTGGAGGTTTTCATGCTAACCCCCATATTTTGGACGCTAAGGTCCAAAACTGGGACTAAGGTTATTACACTCCTGTGCCGCTGCAGCTGACTCAGATGATGCGGGAGTTGGCGGTGATGACTGGGCAGGCGATGGTGTTCTCTCCACTGTCAGCCATGCTTAGGGAGGCTCAGGGTGGTTCGAGGAGAGCCAGAGTATGGTGGGGGCTGTGTTTTCTTCACTATGGTGAAATTCTTAGTATTGTTCTTGCTGCTGTGATCACAGATCTATGGGTGGAGGAAGCAGGAGAAGGGAACCGAGCTCCCTCAGCCCTTGCTAATGCCAGAATCCAGGCCCAAATCATGCATACGAGCCCCCACCTCTTCACTCCCAGGGCACCAGCTCCCTCCTGCCCTCCTGCTTCTCCAGCAGTTAACCGCACTGCCTGACAGCTGGGCCGACTGTGACATCATCAGTGACCTCCCTGCTCCCCAAAATGGACAGACCCAAGAAAGATGCTTATCCATCGGAGAGGGTTCAAAGAAGAGCCACGGGAATGATTAAAGGATTAGAAACCCTGCCTGATAGTGATGGGCTCAAAGAGCCCAATCGGTTTAGTTTAACAAAGAGAAAGTTAAGTCTGATCTCAGTGTGTTAGTACCTACACAGGGCACAGACATATAACAACAGGCTCTTCTCCCTGGCAGAGAAAGGTCTCACACAATGCAATGCTGGAAATGGAAGCTAGACACATTCAGACTGGGAATAAAGTGAAGATTTCTAACAACGAGAGGAAATAACTACTGGAACAATTTATAAAGGTTATGGCAGATTCTTTATCATTGACCATTGTTCAATCAAGGCAGGATGTTTTTCTAAAATTTCGGCTCTGGGAGTTTTTTGGAGGCAGGTCTCAAGCCTGTGAGATGCAGGGGATCAGACTGGATGAGCACAATGTTGCCTTCTGGTTTTGGAATTAGTGAATAATGGGAATGTGAAACCGCCAATGGGCCAGTTCCCTTGGTCAGATTCTCCTTGGCCTCGGTGTGATGTCTAGTTTGTAAGCTCCTCAGTGCAGGGATCACGTCTCAGTCTGAGAGGTGCCTGGCACAGGCCTTTGGGCCCCACTGGAAACAAGATTAAATAATAATGTTCAGCTGTTTCATCAGTGGATCTCAAAGCAGTCTATAAAGTATGTCAGTAGGGCCAGCTCAAGGCCCCAGCGTGCCAAGCGCGTGCTTGGGGTGGCATGCCATGCTCTGCTGGTTGCCGGGAGGGCAGCAGATGGCTCAGGTGGACCTCGTGCAGGCATGCCTGTCTTAGGTCCACCGGAGCCGCAGGACCGGCAAATGGCAGAGCGCACCCTGCAGCGTGCTGCCGTGCTTGGGGCGGCAAAATGGCTAGAGCCAGCCCTGGATGTCAGTGTCATTATTCCCATTTTACAGAAGAGGAAACTGAGTTACAGGGAGGCAAAGTGATTTGCCCAAGGTTCTCCAGCTGGGTGTTGGCAGAGTGTGGGAACAGAATGCAGATCTCTTGAGTCCACCCCATATTCACAGCCTGTATGGATGTCATCCAGGGTCTACATCTCCCTGCCCCTTCGTGCATCAGTAACTGGTTAAAATTTAGGAAATAAAGGGGAATAAATGATAAGTTTCACAGTGCAGAGAGATAAACAGTGGGGTCCCCCAAGGATCCTGTACTGGGACCAGTGCTGTTCAACACATTCCTTAATGATCCAGGAAAGAAAGTGAAGAGCGAAGTGGCAAACTTTAGAGAGGATACAAAATAATTCGAGATAGTTTAATCCAAAATTGACTGAGAAAAGTTACAGAGGGATCTCATTGGACAATGAAATGGCCAATTAAATTCAGCATTGATAAGTGAAAAATGATGCACACTGGAAACAAATCATCCTAAATACACATATATAAGGATGGGATCTAAATTAGCTGATACCACCCAACAAAGAGATTGTAGAGCTATCATCGGGTAGTTCTTTGAAATCTTCTGCTCTATGCACAGCAGTGGTCAAAAAGGCTAATAGATTGTTAAGAACCATTAGGAAATGGATAGAAAATGTTATACTGCCACTATATAAATCCATGGTATGGCCACACCTTCAATAGTGTGTGCAGCTCTGGTACCCAGTCTCAGTAAGAATATAGTGTAACTTGAAAAGGGTCAGAGAAGGACAACAAAGACAATTAAGGGTATAGAATGGCTTTCATATGAGGAGAGACTAAAAAGACTTGGACAGTTCAGCTTAGAAAAGAGACAACTAAGGGGGGATATGACAGAGGTCTATAAAATCATGACTGGTGCGGAGAAATGTTATTTACTTTTTCACACAATGCAAAAACTAGGGTAGCAGGCTTAATAGAAAAAAGAGAATATATGCTTTTTAATGGAACACAGAGCTAACCTATGGAACTCACTGCCAGGGGATGTTGTGATGGGAAAGGATTGAAAAAGCCTTAGATAAGTTGATGGGGGATAGGTCCATCAATGGCTATTAGCTACATTGGTCAAGGTTGTATGCCCATGCTGCTGGTGTCCCAAAACCTCTGCCCACCAGAAGCCAGGATAGGAAGACAGAGGATGGCTCACACAATGGTTGCCCTGTTTTGCTCACTCCCCTGAAGCACCTGGCATTTGTCACTGTCAGAAGACAGGACACTAGGCTAGATGGACCATTTGTCTGTCCCAGTAGATGCTGTTTTTATATTCCTGTGAGACATTTCTACTCCAAAGCTCCAGGAATGGAAGGTAGGAATAAAAGCAGAAACAATTTCCCGCAGCATTTTTGTGGCACTAGCAAATGGTTACACAAGACTCATCACATTACCCTCAGTGGCAAAATATTCCACTAGCAGGGGGTAAGACACAGCTAATCGCACACACAAGATTTTCCTCTCTCTGTCTCCCATGGCCGGTGTGCCAGGGAGCACGTGCAAATAAGACCCTCACCCAAAGCACCAGGCCACAGCACCCCCTGACCTCCCTCCCACTCGGTCAGCCCCACAAAGCCACCTGTGTAGGGACGAGCATGAGATCAGCCTAGTAAGCCGGGCCCATCCACGCGAAATGATTCGTAAGGCAGCCAAATACAAGGTCCATGGGACTGTTGTGGAAAATTGACCACAGGGTTGATTTTGGATCAGACAGCCTGAGGCTCCTTTAGTTCATACAAGCATATATGCAGGGAGAGACAGCATGACCCCATGCAAGAGGGAAGCTGCTCTGCTTGCTACAAATGTTACCAAGCTTATAAAGGTTAAAACCGCAGAACGTAGCATGCTGGTTACACATTATTTGCCTTATTTGAAATATAATGTTGATAAGAAGCATGCTGAGCAATTAATTTTCCATCTATTGCAGAGCCTCAATTTTCCATCTCTGGCTTTTCCTGTTCTTGTCTTTGGCAGTCAAGTGTGCATTTTGACTGTTCTAACACCTTTTCTGTAGTCCCGACAGCAAGCTCAGTTGTTGTAACTTAACAGATCTCCTGATTCCTCTTTATCCAATTCCAGTTCCTCTTTTTGGGGCCCTGACCGCCTTTCTGTCCCTGCATGCCCTTTATACAGACAAACAAGCTAAGCAGAAGCTCTAAATGTTGCTTATAGCTAAAGGCTTAAGGCCTACAGGGAAAAGGCTTCAGGCCTACAACAAGGGGAAGCTTGACTTTTCCCAGTCATTTCCCTCCTTTGATGCCCTAATTGGCATCATTCCAATTCTGACTTCAATGTTCATCAAATTATTAATTTCCTTAATTATTTCCTGCTCTCCATCTCCGGCCCTCATTTTCTCAGAAGTGTGTGACTCCAGTGTTTTGAGGTCTAAGTCCCTAAGAAGGATTAGAGCCACTTGGTCAGAGGTGACCTTCAAAGCGGGTGCATGGCGGGGGAAACATCTCTTACAGCAACAATAACAGCATCCCACACTGACTAATAAGAGGATTGCAATTGCTCCCCATACAACAAAATGATGGGGTGGGGACTGCTGAAGGGTTATAATTATAAAGCATAAGGCATCATATTTAGTGAACAGAGTCGAGACCCTATAGGCTGTCTGAAAAGCATTTTTTTAATTTTTTCAGCCTGATAGATGTTTTGGAGCTGGTGGACTTGCTCCTATAGATCAGAAATTTGCTGGACCTCCGGTAACAGTGAGAGTAAATTATGGAACCTATCAGGTACCAGAGTGATCCAGTCAAAGGGCACCTGAAACCGGAGGGTCACCTGCACGGTTTTATCAGCAGGCCAGTATATGTCGTGATTTCTTGTAGCTGTGCCAGATTAAAATGTACATCTCGCAAAATAGTATTGTTGACATACACAGCTATTATTTGCCTGGATAAGTGGCTGTGCTGCAACGGTTGTTATCGGTCCATTACCCTCCCAACAAATATGATCATTAATAGTGACAATTTCTCCTGGCTTAAGTTTACGAATACACTGGAGCTGTGGGGGTTCTACTGGCCAGAAGGTCCGCTGGTTTCCTAATCCTATCCAAATATTAGGTGTTATTTCCGGAGCCCCAATCAAAAATCGGTTACGCCTGTTGGGCGGGCTCACTTCCCTTTCTTCCCAGTGGATTACCCAATCCCACATACATCCCCCCCAAGGACCCGGGAGGATTCGGTATGTGGGAGCCCACACTCCTTTCACTGGACCATAAACCTGGAAGGAGCACTGTGAGCACCAACATTTCCACCCAGAACATTTCCAAGTGTGTCTCCAAGGCCCCAATCAGATGGTACGCCTGAAGGATTAATCAGGGCAATGTGCCAGGTCTAGTGCTTGAGATCACTCCGAATGGCCATTAGCTGGTCATTCAGATAATCCTGCATCTCAGAACAGGCCTCATCCCACTGCAATACCTTTCCAGCCTCAGCAGTACTAAAGATCAATTTTCTCAGTAAACCTTGGGTCAAGGCACTAAGAGTGGGGACAACACGTAATTCGCCCACACCAGCCCGGACCCCACTCACCTGTGCCCTGGTAATAAGCCCTGTGGCCTGTTCCAGTTGGCTCAATTTTTCATTGTGCTGTTGATTTTTTGTAAATATTCCAAACAGAGGTGGCACTGTTTTCCCCGTCCCACAAGGAGCCAGCTAAGACCCTCCTTTGGCGGGATGATGCACCCCAAGTCTGCTGCTGTACTCACCTAAGTGCAGCCACTCGGGAGCAATTGGTGTAGGTAGCAGTGATCTGGAAGTGGGATAAGAGCAGGGTAAATTTGATAGTTTCCAGAGTGGCATTAAGTATGGTCCATCTAAACCCACCTGGGTTTCTTTTTCTAGAAGAACCATACCATAGCTGCTGGTAATACACTTGGATATTTCTTCGGGATGCCTCTAGGTTCGTCATATGGGGTGGGAGAATACTGTAACAGGGTACAGGTTATGTTGTTGGTTACTGGAATAGCCTCTAGGCAGGAAAATATTCCCGTGGCCAGGCAAGTCCTGTGGTGGGTATATGTTTGGTTGTTTACTAGTGAGGCCACTGATTGGCTAAAATTTAGAAAAATATTACTTTCCCATCACCACCCTAAGTTCATGAAGGAGGAGAGGTTAAGGAACATTAAAAGTTTCATTTTCAGGTAGTTTTGGCTAGCTTCTGCAAGCTATTCTTCGAGATTTTGTAGTTTAATTCACTTAGCTGTCCAGCAGAGAGGCCACAAGGGAGAGGTTACTAGCACAATCACCCTGCTTGCTTGGAAGCTTTATTATGTCCTCAGGTGGAGAGGTTGTTTTCTTAGCAAGATTCAAAGGCTCAATGGGTCTGTCAGCAGACAAAGGAGAGGTTACCAGCTCTTTTATCTTGTCCTTCACTCCTGCTGTCCAGAAGGGGCAACAACGCCAGAAGGAAAGATAGCTCATCATCAGTCAGAGAGCCATTACAATGAGAAACATGGGCAGGTAGTCAATTCGTGGCACTTCACAACAGTATTGGTAATTAACAGGATTTGACAAAGGTCTTTCAGCACGGGGCCAGGGCGGTTCCTCACTAGTGGACCTCCATGTAGACCCAGTCTTCTGGTTTCAGCGAGTGGCAGAGCTACTGTATATAAAAAAACCTAACACATTTCATTAGTGACTTGCAATAATTAAGCATTGTGTTATTTATTAAACGAATGTCCATCTGAGCCAAAGCCAGCAGGGCACTGTCAGTAGTTGCATTGGGTGTCATGGTAGAAATTTTATGAGGGCTGAGTATGGTTTTTCAATTGGGAGTGGCCCTTTAAGGGCATTTGGCCATACTGGATCTTTGAAGCTGCACATAACTTAGTTATTATTTGTCCAGTAAAATTATGTTTACAATCACTGTTGCTACTCATAGGTATGCCAAAGTTTTACAACAGTTTTGGCATTTGCCTTTTTTACAAGGAAATACATTACTAGAACTAACACATACTCATAAGAGCAGTATTTTGGCATGTTTATAAAGTCAATCTGAATATTTACAAAGGGTCCCCATGGAGTAGGGTGAGCTGCCGGTCTAGTCCGGACTGGCTTTCCACTGTTGTTTGCCAGACAAATAGGGCAAGAATTACAATATTGCTGAGCCATGATCGAAAACGTTGGGGCATACCAATGCTGTACTACTGATGCAATCATCCCTCCTTTGCTCACGTGGGTCAAATCATGGGCCACTTGAGCAAGGTAGGGGAGCAAAGCCTGGGGCGCAACCAGGAGACCATCTGGAGCATGCCACAAGGCATCCTCAGGGTGTAGAGAGCACCTGTTCTGCCTCCAACTATCCTTCTCCCCACAGACGCTGACTCTTGCATAAGCACCAGATCCTGAGGGGACGCAGCCGGAGAAAGAGGTTGAAGCATACAAAGAGGAAAAATTTCAGAGGGAGCTGGAGATCCGGAAAGGGCTGCTTGCCTAGCAGCAGCGTCTGCCAGGGCATTTCCACGCGTACCATTATCCCAGGGCTTTTGATGGGCAGAACATTTAACAACAGCAATTGCAGACAGAAGCTGAAGGGCAGATAAAAGGGCATTAACGTAAGGGCCATGACTTATGGGTGCTCCTCCAGAGGTAAGAAATCCTCTATATTTCCAGAGCTGCTCATAATCATGCACCACCCTGAAGGCATATCTGGAATCCATCGAGATGGTAACAGACTTGCCCTCAGCTACGGAGCAGGCCCTAGTAAGGGCGACCAGTTCTGCCACTGGGGCAGAGCTGGCCTTTGGAAGACAGTAGGCTTTCACCGGGCCGTGGGGGGCACAAACTGCATAGCCAGCTACAGGCTGGCCCGAGGGCTTCCTAAGACATGAGCCATCCACACAAAACATCAGTTCAGGGTTTTGAAGCTGAGTGTCCTGGAAATCAAGCCTAGGAGAAAAGAGCTCTGCAGTTCCAGTTAAAGAACCATGGGGTTTACCATCCCCTGCCGCAGGCAACAAAGAGGCCGGATTAAGTACAGGACACCTAGTTAAGGTAACATTAGATGCATTCAAAAGAAGCATCTGGTACTTAGTGAGCCTGGAGTTCGAGAGATGCTGAGTTTTCCCCTTAGTGAGGAGAGCAGTGACAGCATGGGGGACTGCCACAGTCAAGGGGCTCCCCAGCACAAGGGTAGCAGAAGATTCCACGAGGGCCGCAGCAGCGGCTACAGAACTAAGGCAAGGAGGGAATCCAGCAGCTATAGGGTCCAAAGAGGAGCTAAAATATGCAACGGGTCTCTGCTTATTTCCATGGCTTTGCATGAGGAACTCCAGGGCCAGCCCCTCCTTTTCATGACAATAGAGAGTAAAGGGCTTCTTGTAATCAGGGAGGCCCAGTGCTGGTGCTAGGCCAGAACATGCTTAACCTCAGGCCTGGTCCACACTACGCAGTTAAATCGATTTAAACAGCGTTAAATCGATTTAACGCTGTACCCGTCCACACTACAACGCACTTAAAATCAATTTTAAGGGCTCTTAAAATCGATTTCTGTACTCCTCCCCAACGAGAGGAGTAATGCTAAAATCGATATTACTATATCGATTTAGGGTTAGTGTGGACAGAAATCGAAGTTATTGGCCTCATCATTTTACAGTAGCTACCCACAGTGCACCGCTCCAGAAATTGACACTAGCCTCGGATCATGGATGCACACCACCGAATTAATGTGCCCTAGTGTGGACGCATAAAATCGATTTTATAATATCGGTTTTATAAAACCGGTTTTAGTTATTTCGATTTTATGCTGTAGTGTAGACGTAGCCCCTGTGAAAGCCTCATTAGCCACCGATGTCCAAGGGATGAGGTCTGTGACCTTGTCTAAGGTCAAGTCTTGCAATTACAACATTTAAACATTTGAATAAAATCAATCTGTTTAAAATATTTCTTTCTATACAGATATCCTTGCTGATTGCAGGTAAAACTGAGGAATTACTCAAATTACTCCCCATATTTTCCTGTATTTGTTTTATAGCCAGGTTAAGTTTTAATGGCTTCTATCTTTTTAACTTCCGCTTTTGAATACATGTTGATCTGAAATGGAAAACACAATCCATTTTGGCTTCCCTTTGGCAACGTGACCGTTAATTACACAGAGCCACCTTAAGGCTTGAGTGTGGGGTACTCACTACAGTTTCTATCTGCTATTTGTTACCAAAACAGATTTAAAATCTTTTACCATTCTCCTGGCCTTGACAGCCCTGTGGCAGCCACAGCTTTGGGTTGTTTTCTTGTTTTGTTTTATGTTTGTATTATTTTATTAAAAAACAACAATTTAAATCCTGTAACACAATAAGTTATCTTAAGGATTAAATACTAAATTCCAAAATTAAACACTAGTTTCTTTCTGTTTGGCAAAAGTATTTTATTTTTACAATCCCAAAACAACACCAATTTATTCTAAAACGAAGATTGTACACACCAGGAGTGTTCTTTAGCAAATTTGACTAACTTTTTCATAGTCAAAAGATCTTACTTAAATAACCTTTTGCTGATTATTTACAGACACTTCCAAAGAAACCAAGATTTTTCTTTTCATAACACCTTCTTCTAACAGTTGTACGTAGTTTTACTGCTTAATTTCCTCCAATAACTACAGAGTTAACCTTTAACTTGTTTTCTTTTAACTTGCTCAAACTGGGGTTGCCTGCTTGCTTGGGCCCGATCCTTTTTTCTTGCTGCATTATTTCTTCTCATGGGCATAGACATTGTTTCACTACCAATTTAGCAAGGAAGGTGGGCTTTTTGACTAACTCCCCTTTGATCTATTTAGACACACATTACATCTAGATGCATCTTGTCTAATAATTAACGTTTTCTCTATGTCCGGACTTAATACAATCTTCTCTTGAGGCGATACAAACTGCTCAGCACTGGTGCATTGCGAGAAAGGACAGTAGCAGGGCTACAGACAACGGGAAAGGTAGGGAGAACAACTGCATGAACAGCACGGTAAAATTCCTTCCTCGGTCTAGTTTGAGAGAGGGATCCACTGCACTTGGGGAAGTGGACTTGCTGGGTTTAGGCAAATTTCAGCCAGTTGGGCAGATCCAATGTGCCCAACCTGGTTGGCATGATCGGCTCACAAAGCCCACAGGGAGGGAGAGACCTTAACCAGCAGTTCCTGTTGCAACAAGGAAGGGCTGGGCTTGGTCTTCTCCTTTAGAGTGTCCTTCTGAAAAACTGCCAGGACCTCACTCTGAGCAGGATCAGGCACATCCAGAGACACACCATTTGGGGTACAACAGATTGTGCAATTTAACTGACACGGCAAATCTTTTCCCAAAAGATCATCAAGTGAACAAGAACTGAGGAGGGAAGCATAATAGTTAGACAGAGGACCAACAGCAATGGTCAGAGGTGAAGAGGTGGAGTGGGGCACAAGAACGTTGCCCACTGCTGCCACTTGTGGAGTGGGCAGGGTGGTAGCCACATTCACTTCATGAGTTGGTTTAAGTTTGCCCAGGTGCGGTTATAACAGGGCATGACACTGTTTGAGGGTTACATGTAGGGCTTTTAATCCTTAGGGCACTTGATATTCTTTACCCTTGGGGCCGGTGGGGGCTGGGCAGCAGCTCTCTGCCTAGTTCCTAGGACCATCATTTGAGTATATGTACGTGGCAGGAGTGCCCTTCTGTGACATGGGAATCTGCTTAGATTCCCTCTTGCCCACATTATGGATACCTGGCAAACAGTCACAACCCAGCTGACAGGCATCCTCAAAGGGCAAAATGTAAAACACTTAACAGACAGGCTAGCACAGTGGACAAAACACACAACAAAACACACCACATTTACCGTGTGCCCTTTCACCTCCTGTCACCATCAGTCAGGGTGTAACTCTCAATCATTCCAGCATTCACACCTACAGGCTTTTAGCTCCATTTACTGGCAGCTAGTTTTTCAGCCCCTCCACTGTCTGCCTATTGCTGACAGGAGCCTTGGTCAACCTTATTTTTAGGACCACTCCGGGATCACTCACTTTCCCGGGGTCCATAGTGGCTCCTACCTCGGGATGGGGTTCCAGCCCTGAACCTATGACAAGCACAAAATAACCTTCACAACACAGGAATTGGAAAGGATTTATCTCTTTTAATTGTGCGGTACCATTTTTTCTGTTTCTTTATACTGATTAAAATACACATCAAATTGCCTCTGAGGCACGGCGTTGGCAAGAAGTGCGCCCCGCAGGAAACAATCTTGTCAAGGTCGAAACTCCCTTCCAGGGGGAACTGCAGTTTTGGATCGTCTCTGGTGTACCAATTCTATTTCTTTAAGTATTTACTTGTTGACTGGCCATAATTCGTATACATATAAGCAGCAGGCGTGCCTTTAGGTGGGACCGGAATGCCCTTTGGCTCTCTGACCCCCATTCTTATTTCAGCTCGTTTTCGCTCACACACTAGGAATGCCTATTTCAGATTGCCCTGACTGTCTACACCTTGGTCAGAGTGATCTTGGACCCGCCGTTGGTTCCATGACTATCCATATCCATGTTAAGATGCTAGGACCCATCGGTGGCTTCAGCCGGCCCTTGGCAGGGGAGGGGAAAGGGAAGAGGTTAGGGTGAAAGGTGCGGTCCCCGCACACCCTCTTCTGGCAAAGAGCATCGACCCGTCTTCTAGAGACCGGTGTCAGCTATCCTCGTATCTCAGGGATGGTGGGCGGATTCCTGGGACTCACCCTCTCTCCGAGCAGGGCAGGGAGCCCAAGACTCCAAGTGGGAGAATGGCAAAGGGCTTTGGGAAAGAGGATAGGGTCACACATGCACCTAGATCTGGACCGGCCTCTCGTCGGACATGCCAGTCAAGGTCCTCACAATCTCTCCAAGCATGGTTGTGAGGCTTGCTTTCGAGACACTTCCAGTCACAAACTGTTAGGCTTCGCAGGAGGCTCGGGGCATTTTCCCACAACTGGCATTCACACTGGCCTCATGGCCTTCACTCACGTACAGGCACGTTCTTGACACAGCTGTCAGGGCAGAAAACAGCATCCGGCCATCCAAGGCCAGATCAAATCTACAGACCGACAGGAGCTGGTCCAAGGCCTACCGAGTCACACCCAGTGACTCTTCCCCGGGGAACAAACCGAGATCCAGCTGACCAAACCTGGTCCAGCTGACCTAGAAAACTGAGATCCGGCTGACCAAACCTAGTCCAGCTGACCTGGAAAAATCTGGATTAAACAGAACCAATTTAAAGGGCATCTGGCGTGTCTGATGGAAAAATAGAGTTTAGATCCAGCTTATAACTCACCCAAATCCTGAGCCTACGGATCAGTCCTTCACCAACAACCCAGAATAGAGATTTCTAAAGGTCTCTTACCTCTCAGATGGGCGCAGGGTTTGGTGGGAAACTGCCCGCGGTCTTCTGATTTGGGGAAGTCATCTGTGGATCCCAGACGAGCCCCAATCCAAATATCTGTATATCAAAATCAATCATGCTGTCAATTTTCCACAACAGGACGCAGGCCTTGGCTACGGAATGGGGGACTAAGGCCAGCAAAGCTGTGACCCTGAGAAGGATTCAGGAGTTCTCATATCTTTGTGGGGGGTGCCTTAGCCAAACACAAGTTATTGGGCTGAATACAGAGGTGATGAGTTGAAATTCTAGGGCTTGTTTAAACACTGAATCACCATGTTTGCATTGGGATGGTGTTGGGGGGTGTTTGCTGCCCGAGCCATGTCCTCTTAGGGTGGATCTCCAGGTCAAGGAATCCCATGATGACACAGTAAAAGCCACCCCTGCTCGTGTTCTGGGCTCTGCGGAGGAGGGCCTTGAAATTTCTGTGCTGTCTCCCTGAGGAGACTTTTTCCTGACTTCCATGTTGACCCCAAAGTGTGCTCCTTTGCCAATGAAGAAACTGAGGAGGAAAGAAACTCTCCCAAGATGACACAGCAGGTCAGTGCCAGAATGAACACTAAAGCTCCCATCTCCCAGTATGCAGCACAGTGCACTTCCCCTGGCTGTATGGCATGTCCACCTCAGCTGCTGCTCTCCTTGGCCATGGAGAGTGCAACTCAGATGCAGCTTGTCACAGAGGAGCACACACCGTGCTCTTGCTCTCACCACGTGATTTTACCTTTTTGCTTTCTTGTTTTGCTGTTTCCTTTCAACTTAGAAAAGACTCACTCAGTCTGGCTGTTTTCTGTGGCAGGGCGCTGTGCTGTTGCAGACGTGTGCCCACGATAATAGAGAGACAAACTAGGAGAGGAAATAGCTTTCATGGGACCCAAATTCTGTTGACGGGAGAGACCAGTTTTCGACCTTATGCAGCGGAAGTACATAATAAAAACATCCCTATAGTTCAAATGAAAACTTGGGTTTAATTTCCAAGTCCCAAAGCATTTTCTGTGTACTGCTTTAGCTCAGCACGGAGCTTCTCCTGCATCACCGATGAAACACATAGATCACCCGTTTCAGGATCTCTTTTCTGGTCACCCCATAAACGATGCGGTTTAACATGGGGGGAATGAGTACATAGAGGTTGGCCAGTAGGATGAGACTATAACTTGGGATGATGTGCCCAAATCGGTGTGCAAAATAGGAGAAAACAGATGAGATGTAGAACATCAGCATGACACAGAGGTGAGAGCTACAAGTCCGGAGAGCCTTGAGCCGGGCGTCCTTGGAGTGGAGCATGAAGACAGCCCTGAGGATCAGCCCATAAGACACAGCAATGAGCACAGAATCCAAACCAATTACTAATATAGCCACAGCTACACCATACCAGACTCTGACTGGGACGTCGTTGCAGGCCACCCGGGCTATGGCCATGTCACAATAGGTGTGAGGCAAGAGGTTGGTTCTGCAGAAATTCAGCTGCTTCAGGACAAAAATGACAGGGAAAATGAAACAGAAACTTCTTGTGACAACTGCCAGCCCCATCTTCCCTATCACAGACTTTGTGAGTATCATGGTGTATCTCAGGGGGTCGCAGATGGCAATGTACCGATCAAACGCCATGGCCAGCAGGATGGCAGACTCAGCAATAAAACTGACATGAATGAAGAACATCTGGGTCAGGCAGGCAGCAAAAGAAATTTCCCCCACCCTAAACCAGAATACAGCCAGCATCTTGGGCACTGCCGTGGTAGATAACAGCAGATCAGCAGCAGCCAACATGGACACGAATAGATACATGGGCTCATGGAGACTCCGTTCTGTTAGTATGATGAATAGTAGGAGAGAGTTCCCAAAAAGTGTCACACTGTACATCAGACAGAACGGGATGGCGATCCAGAATTGAGACTCTTCCGTACCAGGGATGCCGGTCAGGATGTAGGTCACGGGGACAAAAAAGGTGTGACTGTCAGCTGGCATCATGCACCATCACTTGGATCTTCTATTCAATTTCCAGGAACTAACAGCAAAAGAGACAATCAGTGAGAAGGTGAGTGTCGGCTAGGACTGGACTGCATTTGTTACAGTGTGATTGGTTCACCCGGGAGGGGCACATGGAACTGGGGTTTCATTGAGCCCTCTGACCCACCAGTCTGTGCTCCCTCTCACACTGTGCTGCTGTGAGAAGCTGCAGACCTGCTCCCCATCTTACACCAGCATCCACACACGCAGGGACACACCCCGCTGCAGTTACACGCAGGCTCTAACCAGCCACTGCATGAACCAACAATAGAGAGGCTGCAGCCAAATTAACCACCAGCTTCCCAGATTCGTACCCCCCACTGGAGTGTAAAACCAAAATGTTACAGTCTTACTCTGCACAGAGAACTGTACAGTGTAAGCTCATAGAATTCGCCCCCTCCCTGAATGTGGAAAGGAATATACAACAGCCTCTGCCAGTCGAGCTATGATTTCCCCAGGCACTTCATTCCAACTCACTAGTGTAGATAAAGCCAAAGCAAGTTTATTAAGTACTAAAATAGATTTTAAGTGATTATAAGTGATACCAAGCAGATCAAAGCAGATTACCTAGCAAATAAACAAAAATGCAACCTAAGATTCATATAAAATCTTAAAATCTATTTCTTGTAGTTAAAAAACTTGTTCTGTTATAATGTAAAGCAGTGAGCTTTGACTGGAGTGCTTGGGGAAAATCTCGGCTTGGATAACCCAAGTGTGCATGGTTCTCTTGAGATGGAGGGAGAGGCCTACCGGGTATTAAACACACAGACTGCCCAGATTTGACCAGGGCAGGATGGTACTGCTCTGGGGTCCTAGCCTGGAAAGCTGGTGGTTAAAGAGTCTGTGTCCAATTGCAGCTGGGTGTGTCTCTACCTGTGTGAATGCTGGTGAAAGTGCAGGCAGGAGGGCTTTGCAGCTTGTCAGAGCAGTACAGGGTGAGAGGGAGCCCAGGCTGGGGGTCAGCGGGCTCAGTGGTACCCCAGTTGCAGATAGTACTCTGGGGGGAATCCGTCACAATCATTATCAAAGCAGCGCTTACAATTGGTTGCTCCTGGATTATACAGTTTGTACATTTATGGCTATGCTGTTTGAAGCCAGCTAATTTCTGCCAAATGGAATGGACCCAGTCCTGGGGTCCTTATTGATTTTCATGGAGGTGTTGCCTGAGTGAAGGCCTCGGGAATATTACAGGGCCTCAGGAGGTTTCCAATGAAGTTTACTCTGAACAGACACATAACCAAGAATGGCCCAGTCCCGAGCCCACTGAGTTCAACAGCAAGACCCCCAGTGACCCCTTGGGAGCGGATCAGGGTAACTCGGCGACCTCTTCCCAGCACCGAACCTCAGCGCAGTCACAGGAGTGTATCTCAGAACCCCGGCTCCCGTCCTGCCCCTGCAGTCAGAGTTACACACCCTGTTTCTAACCAAGCCCAGCTCAACATTTCCTAGGTTTCATGTGTTTCCATTCGCCCCTTCACAGATTCATTCCATGCAAATGACTCACCAGGCTCCGGCCCCAGCTGGGGAGGAGGAATCTCTGCCTGTGACCAGGTCGGGGAGCTGCAGGCAGCAGGGAATCTGCACTGACCAGGGCTGAGGAACAGGGATATTTATACTGCTGCCCTGGGAATCCCAGGAGGGACTCAGAGCCAGCACGGAGCCCCAGGGACCTGCCTCTGTGACTGTGGGGAAGAGAAGAGAATTAACCCTTTACTCCTCTCATTTGTTTGATCTATACCAGATAGGTAGCCGTGTTAGTCTGCATCTGTAAAAGTAGCAAAGAATCCTTGGCACCTTATAGACTAACAGACGTTTTGGAGCATGAGCTTTCGTGGGTGAATACCCACGAAATGATGCATCTGACAAAGTGGGTATTCACCCACGAAAGCTGATGCTTTGGTGCTTGTTTGATCTGATCAATTTCTCCTTTTGTACGTTATTTAGACGCTGAGGCCCTGGCAAAAAGCCCCCTGTTCTTTGCAGCCCTGACAAACTCACTACACCACACACAAGTCTTATGGAACGTTGACCCATAAAGAGTAGCCTGTAAGGTGTGTGCAGAAAGCTTGTAACTTGTCAAGCTTCAAAACTATTGCAAAATGCATGTCCAGGTAATAGTTAACAAATAACATATTGATATTGACAGTGAGCTTTATGGACTTGGAGTAGAAGTTAGTCACCAGGGCAGTGTGTCTACCTGATGGCACTTCCAGGAGGGTGTTGTCACCCCACCCTAGTTAGCCGGGGATGTAATGCCAGGCTCAGTTCTCCAGCCTTGCTCCAGCTGAAGATTATCAATGGAAAACCATCAGAGACAAATGCAGTCAACGCCACTTGGAGGTAAATGAAGGAACATTACAACAGACAGAATTGCCTGTCTACAGGGGTGAAATTAATAATAAGTTCTTATCGGTACATGGAGAGACTCCGGGCCCCAGAAGAGCCTCCCCCAGTCAGCCCATCTGCGCTCCCTGTCCTCCACTGCCTAGACTCCAGCAGTGATTTAAAAAGAACCAGGTGCCGGGAGAGAAGAGTTACTAGAGTTAATGACCACACACATTTTGTAAGGGAGAGTGAACCTCATGGATCGGGGTTTAAGCCAATCTCTGTTAGAGATAAGGATGGGATGCAGGGTGTGAGGGGAACATTATTCCATATCCCCTCATGAGAGATTCTCACAGCTTCTTCTGAAGCATCTGGTGCTGGCCACTGCTGGAGACAGGCTACTGGGCTAGCTGGACCCGGCTCTCATCCAGTTTGCTGGTTTCCATGTTCCTCTACCAAAGTGCAAGGTTAACCTACTGCACAGCGCCTATGTTCTGTGAGAATTGCTGTTTAATAACAGATGGAGCTGGAACTTTCCAAAAGCGAGCTGCTGATTTGGGAGCCCCCAACCTAGGACACACCTCAGCCAAGATTTCAAGAGGTGCTGAGCTCTCGCAGCTCCCACTCTCTGCCACTGGCGTGGCGGGTGCTCAGCAGCTGTGAAAAACCAGACCCTGGATGACACAAGCTCAGCATCCAAACAGGGGCGGCGGATAGGGATGCCAACTTTCCGACTGCAGAGAACTGAACACCCTTGCCCTTCCCCTCCCCTTCTCCGAGGCCCTGCTCCCTGCTCCCTCCAACCCTGCTCCCTCACTCACTCACTGTCCCCCACCCTTGCTCACTCGCTCAAGGGTTTGGAGGTGCAGGAGGAGGTGAGGGCTCTTGCTGAGGGTGCAGGATCCAGGAAGGGGCCAAGAAGGAGGAGTTTGGCATATGGGAGGGGTCTCTGGGCTGAGGTAGGGGGCTGGGGTGCAGGACAAGTTTTGGGGTGCAGGTGGTGCTTACCTCAGATGGCTCCTGGAAGAATCCTGCGTGTCTCTCTGGCTCCTAGGCAGAGGCACAGCCAGGAGACGCTGCATGGTGCGTGCTGTTCCAGTCCAGAGGAGCCAACCCTGCAGATCCCATTGGCCACAGTTCCCAGCCAATGGTAGTTGTGGGGCTGGCACTTGGGGAGGTGAGAATGTGGGGAGCCCCCTGGCCACCCCCCACCTGTGACCGGACATGCTGGTTGCTTCTGGAAGCCCCTCAGAGCCAGGGTAGGCAGGGAGCCTGCCTTAACCCCGCTGCGCCGCCATCCAGATTTTTAATGGCCCAGTCAGAGTTGCTGATTGCATCTGTCAGTGAGGGGCTGAGTCAGAGAATTTCTCTTCTCAGCGCAGACTTGATTGGCCGCAATAGTAAAGGGCACCAGGAGAGAAGGCTTCCATGGGCCTGTTTGACTCTGCCTCCATTACTATCTGGGCGTAAGGGACCACAGGTCTTGAATATCAGTCTATATGGTCCTTAAGCACTAGTACACACCTGTGAAAATGTTGGTTTTTCCTCCTTATTATGTTGTATGCGAGCTTATTTGAGTCTTACAATTTTGCATGAATACTGTGTGTGTGTCAGTCTCTCTGTGTGTGGTACCAGTGCCTTGGTGGTGGGAATAAGGGTGTGAGACTTTTCTGCTGAGGCCCTCGGGGTCAGGTGAGGCGGCTCCAGCTGCCTGCACATAGCAATGGCTGGTGCCCTTCATCACCTGAGACCCAGGAGCAGGATACAACCAGGTGACCCTTTGCCTGGGAAGGGAGACAAAGAGCAGGAGGAGGAGGAATGTGCACATTGGAGGTTGGGCTGGTGGAATCTGGGCAATCCGTTGTGGGGGCCTTGGAGAGAGGGAAGTCTGGGGTGTCCGGCCCAGGGTCCCTCCAAGATGGACTTTGCTGAAAGTCACTGATTTCTCTGCTAACAAGCTCTGTTCTACATTCTGTTCCTTCTACAAATACACCTTCTGTTTTACACGCTGGCTGAGAGTCATGGCTGACTGCAGAGTGGGAGTGCAGGGCCCTCTGGCTTCCCAACAAACTCCTCCTTCACCATGGGGGGTTTCACCATGACTCGGATGATGCACGGGTTGGTGGCATTGACTGGGCAGGAGTTACAATGCTGGTTCTGGTGGGACCCAACTGAGAGTGCCAATTTAGGGCAAATTGCTTAAAGCAGGACAGTTACAGCCCAAGACTGGGGATTTTACACCTCTAAGGCAAACCAAACCAGCCAGACAGAGAGGAGTTTGGTTTCACCCCACTGGCTCACCACAAATCACACAAGCAATTCTCTTCAACATTCCAGTTTCTCAGTCTCACCACCAGTTCCACTCGTTATGGGAACAAATCGTGATGAAAACCAACGCCCCAGTAAAAGAATAAAGGTTCTCCTGATCCCAAAGGACCAAGCCCCAGACCCAGGTCAATATACAGATCAGATCCTACCCACAAATCATGCTTTTGCCAGTCCTTTAGAATCTAAAATCTAAAGGTTTATTCATAAAAGAAAAAAGATACAGATGAGAGCTAGAATTGGTTAAATGGAATAAATTACATACAATGATGGCAAAGTTCTTAGTTCAGGTTTGTAGCAGTGATGGAGTAAACTGCAGGTTCAAATCAAGTCTCTGATGGGTCATCAGTCCTTTGTTCAGAGCTTCCATTTGTAGCAAAGTCCCCCCAGAGCTAAGAAGCAGGACTGAAGACAAGATGGAGATGAGGCATCAGCCTTTTATAGGCTTTTCCAGGTGTAAGAACCTCTTAGTTCTTACTGTGGAAAATTACAGCAAAATGGAGTCTGGAGTCACATGGGGAAGTCCCTGCATACTTTGCTGAGTCACAAGGCGTATTGGCTTTCTCTCAGTGGGTCAATCATGTAGCTGATGGTCCTTAATGGGCCATCAAGCAGGCTAGGGAGAGCTGAGACCAACTTTTCTGGGGTGTCACCCTGAAGCACAGCATAAGTTTGAACTACAGACAGTATAGAGCCAGTATTCATAACTTCAACTATAAAAATGATACACACATAGACAGCATAATCATAACCAGCAAACCCTAACCTCTCCATAGACCCCTTACACGACAATCTCTATACAATATTTTCTACAAATACATAACAGTGGGCGCAACACTGACCCATACATTATGTCATTAACGTCACAGCAGACGATGGTGTTCTCTCCGCAGTCAGCCACACTTAGCGAGGCTCAGGGAGGGCTGAGGAGAGCCGGAGTGTGAGGGGGGCTGCGTTTGCTTCACTGTGGTGAAATTCTTAGCATTGTCTTTGCTGCTGTGATCATAGATCACTGGGTGAGGGGAAGCAGGAGAAGGGAACTGACCTCCCCCTGCCCTGCGTAATGCCAGAATCCAGGCCCAAATCATGCATACCAGCCTCCACCTCTTCACTCTCAGGGCACCAGCTCCCTCCTGCCCTCCTGCTCCTCCAACAGTTCACCTCACTGCCCCCCCAGGCTGGGCAGACTGTGACATCACCGATGACGTCTTTGTGAGCAGTGATGTCATTGGCAGCCCCTATCTCCCTGCTCCCCAAAATGGACAGACTCAAGAAAGATGCTGATCCATCGGAGAGGGTTCAGAGAAGAGCCACGGGAAGGATTAAAGGATTAGGAACCCTGCCCGATAGTGATAGGCTCAAAGAACCCAATCGGTTTAGTTGAACAAAGAGAAAGTTAAGTCTGTTCCTAGTGTGTAAGTACCTACACAGGGCACACACATATAACAACAGGCTCTTCTCCCTGGCAGAGAAAGGTCTCACACAATCCAGTGCCGGAAGTGGAAGCTAGACACATTCAAACTGGGAATAAAGTGGAGATTTCTAACAGCGAGAGGAAATAACTATTGAAACAATTTATAAGGGTTGTGGTGGATTCTCTATTACTGACCACTGTTCAATCAAGGTGGGATGTTTTTCTAAGATTTAGCATCTGGGAATTATTTGGACACAGGCCTCCAGCCTCTGAGATGCAGAGGATCAGACTGGATGAGCACTTCCGGCCTTGGAATTAGTGAATCAGTGAATGATGGGGATGTGAACCCAGCAATGGGCAAATTCCCCTGGTCAGATTCTGCTTGGCCTTGGTGTGATGTCTAGTTTGTAAGCTCCTCAGTACAGGGGTCACATCTCAGTTTGGAAGGTGCCTGGCACAGGCCTTTGGGCCCCACTGGAAACAAGATTAAATAATAATATGCAGCTGTTCATCAGTGGATCTCAAAGCAGTCTATAAAGGATGTCAGTGTCATTATTCCCATTTTACAGAAGAGGAAACTGAGTTACAGGGAGGAAAAGTGATTTGCCAAAGGTTCTCCATCAGAGTGGTGGAAGAGTGTGGGAATAGAATGCAGATCTCTTGAGTCTCACCCCATATTCACAGCCTGTAAGGATGTCATCCAGGGTCTCCATCTCCCTGCCATGCAGATACTTTACCCTGGGGTTACAGGACTGGCTAGGGGAGAAAGGAAGGATCCTTTTCTCTTGTCCTTTGGTGATGTACAGTGGGAGCAAGAGGCAACGAACCTAGAGTTGGTGTGTAACAGAGTCTGTAACTAACTCTTCACATGTCTCCTTCTCCCCGATCCAGAGGGGCCCCCCCAGCCCCAACCAGAAGCTACTGGAAAAATGGGAAAATTAAACAGATTGTGAACTTCCATTTCATTGAGGTACAAACCTCAATCGGGGGAGGTCCAGGACGATTGGAAAAAAGCAAACATAGTGCCCATCTTTAAAAAAGGGAAGAAGGAGAATTCAGGGAACTACAGACAGGTCAGCCTCCCTCAGTCCCTGGAAAAATCATGGAGCAGGTCCTCAAGGAATCCATTTTGAAACACTTAGAGGAGAGGAAGATGATCAAGAATAGTCAGCATGGATTCACCAAGGGCAAGTCATGCCTGACCAACCTAATTGTCTTCGATGATGAGATAACTGGCTCTGTGGATATGGGGAAGGCGGTGACGTGATGTATCTTGGCTTAGGCAAAGCTTTTGATACAGTCTGTCCTGGGGCCAGTTTTGTTCAACATCTTCATTAATGATCTGGATGGTGGGATGAATTTCACCCTCAGCAAGTTTGCAGCTGACACTAAACTGGGGGAGAGGTAGATGTGCTGGAGGGTAGGGGTAGGGTCCAGAGTGACCTAGACAAATTGGAGGATTGAGGCAAAATACATTTGATGAGGATCAACAAGGGCAGGTGCAAAGTCCTGCCCTTATGATGGAAGAATCCCATGCACTGGTACAGGCTGGGGACAGACTGGATAAGTGGCCATTCATCAGAAAAGGACCTGGGGATGACAGCGAACGAGAAGCTGGATATGAGTCAATACTGTGCCCTTGTTTCCAAGAAGGTTACCATTATATTTGGCTGCAGTAGTAGAAGCATTGCCAGCAGATCGAAGGAAGTGATTATTTCCCTCCATTCGGCACTAGAGAGGTCAAATCTGAAGTATTGTGTCCAGTTTTGGGCCTCTGACTACAGAAGGGATGTGGACAAATTGGAGAGAGTCCAGTGGTGGGCAACAAAAATAATTACACGGCTGGAGCACATGATTTATGAGGCGAGGCTGAAGAAACTGGGCTTATTCAGTTTGCAAAAGAGAAGAGTGAGGGGGAATTTGATAGCTGGTTTCAACTACCTGAAGAAAGTACCAAAGAGGATGGATCTAGACTGTTCTCAGTGGTGGCAGATGACAGAACAAGGAGCAATGGTCTCAAGTTGAAGTGGGGAAGGTCTAGGTTGGATATTAGGAAACACTATTTCACTAGGAGGGTGGTGAAGCACTGGAATGGGTTGCCGAGGGAGGTGGTGGAATCTCCATCTCTGGAGCTATTTAAGAGTAGGTTAGATAAATGTCTATCAGGGATGGTCTAGACAGTATTTGGTCCTGCCATGAGGGCAGGGGACTGGACTCAATGACCTCTTGAGGTCCCTTCCAGTCCTAGAGTCTATGAATCGATGACTCTATGCATTTGTCAGGGAAGAGTTAACACAGGTATTGGCCAGGGAAATCAAGCCTCACCAAGCTACTGAATTCTTTAGGGCATCAACAAGAATGTGGAGAACAGTGATCCAGTAGCTATAGTGCACTTGGACTTTCAGAAAGCCTTTGACAAGGTCCCTTCCCGAAGGCTCTTAGGCAAAGTAAGCTGTCATGGGATAAGACAGAAGGCCTCCTCGTGGATATCAGTAACTGGTTAAAATATAGGAAACAAAGGGGAATAAATGGTCCATTTTCACAATGGAGTGAGGTAATCAATGGGCTCCCCCAAGGATCTGTATTGTGACCAGTGCTGTTCAACACATTCCTTAATGATACAGAAAAGGGAGTGAACAGTGAAGTGGCAAAGTTTGGAGAGGATACAAAAATTATTTAAGATAGTTAAATCTAAAGCTGACTGAACAGTTACAGAGGAATCTCACAAAACTGGATGACTAAGCAATGAAATGGCTGATGAAATTCAGCATTGATAAGTGGAAAATAATGCACATTGGAATAAATCATCCTAATTTCACATATATAAGGATGGGGTCTAAATTAGCTATTGCCACTCAATAAAGAGATCGTAGAGTCACCGTGGACAGTTCTCTGAAAACTTTTGCTCTCAGCACAGCAGTGGTCAAAAAGGCTAATAGACTGTTAAGAACCATTAGGAAATGGAGTGAAAATGTCATATTGCCAGTGTATAAATCCGTGGGATGCCCACAACTTTAGTAGTGTGTCCAGTTCTAGTAGCCGCATCTCAAAAAGAATATAGTGTAACTTGAAAAGGTTCAGAGAAGGGCAACAAAAATGATGAAGGGTACAAAATTGCTTCCATATGAGGAGAGATGAAAAAGGCTTCTACCATTCAGCTTAGGAAAGAGACAACTAAGGAGGGATAAGACAGAGGTCTATAAAATTATGACCGGTGCAGAGAAAATGAATAGAGAAATGTAATTTGCTTTTTCACACAATGCAAAAACCAAGGGTTACGTGACGAAATAATAAGCAGCAGATTTAATTCAAAGAAGAGGACATATTTTTTCATGGTACACAGCTAACCTGTGGAACTCATTGCCAGGGAATGTTGTGATGGCCAGACGATTAAAATAGAATTAGATAAGTTGATGGGGGACAGGGTCATCAATGGCTATTAGCCACGCTGGTCAGGGTTGCAAGCCCATGGTGCTGCTTTCCCAAAACCTCTGACCACCAGAAACCAGGATGGTCCAAGAGGGATGGATCACTTGATGATTGTCCTGTTCTGTTCACCCCCCTGAAGCACCTGGCACTGACCGCTGCAGAGCTTTGCCCTAACCCAGTAGATACTGTTCTCATGTTCTTATCAGACATTTCTTCTCAACAGCTGCAGAAAAGGAAGGTGGGAATAAAATTGAAATAGATTCCCACAGCATTTCTGCTGGATGTTGTGTGATGTTAACAGAAGGTCAAACAAGCCTCCAAGCCCCAGCAGGAGTCAGCATGTTCTCCTCAGCAGCAAAATGTTCCTTTAGCACAGGGTAAGAAACAGCTAATCAGACACACCCGTTCTATTCTCCCTTTGTCTCTTCCACAGTCGGGAGGACCAGAGACCACGTGTAAAAGAGTCCCTCGCCGGGGAACCAGGCCACAGCACCCCTGACCTCTCTCCCACCCAGCCACTCCCACAAAGCCACGAGTGTAGGAAAGAGAGTAAGATCAGTCCGGGGAAGCCGGGTCCATCCATGCGAAATGAGCCATAAGGCAGCCAAACACAAAGTCCTTGGGACAAAGGCCTTGGCTGCAGAATGGGGGACTGAGGCCAGCAGAGCTGTGACCCTGAGAATAGTTTAGGAATTTGAGGAGGAAAGAAACTAACCCAAGATGACACAGCAGGTCAGTGGCAAAAACAACACTACAGTCCCTTTATTTCAGCATGCAGCCCAGTGCACTTCCCACTTGCCCATGGTATGGACCTCTTGGCTGCTGCATTCCTTAATGATCCGGAAAAGAGTCCAGTTCAGATGCAGCTAGTCAGAGAGGAGATACACACACCGTGCTCTCTCTCTCTCATGGTAATTTTTACATTTGTTCTTCCATGTTTTTCTATTTCCTTTCAACTTAGAACAAGACTCACTTTGTCTGGCTGCCTTTTCTGGCAGTGCGCAGTGCTGTTGTAGCCATGTAAGTTGCAAGATATTAGAGAAACAAAGTGAGGGAGGAGATGTCTTTCATTAGACCAATTTCTGTTGGTGAGAGAGACCAGCTTTCAAGCTTACACAGTGTAAGTACATAGTAAAAAACTTGTGTATAGTTCCAGTGAAAATCTGGCTTTAATTTCCAATGCCAAAAGCATTTTCTATTGACTCCTTTAGCTCAGCAGGGAGCTTCTGCTAAGCATCTATAAAAGATGCTGATTACCCTTTTCAGGATCTCTTTTGTTGTCACCCCATAAACGATGGGGTTTAACATGGGGGGAATGAGCACATAAAGGCTGGCCAGTAGGTTGAGAATATAACCTGGGATGATGTGCCCAAATCGGTGTGCATAATAGGAGAAAACAGATGAGATGTGGAACATCAGTATGACACAGAGGTGCGAGCTGCAGGTGCGGAGAGCCTTGAGCCGGGCGTCCTTGGACGTAAGCCGGAAGACGGCCCTGAGGATCAGCCCATAAGACAAAGCAATGAGCACAGCATCCAAACCAATTACTAAAATAGCCACAGCTAAGCCATATGAGACGTTGACTGTGATGTCGTTGCAGGCCAGCCGGGCTATGACCATATACTCACAATAGGTGTGAGGCAGGAGGTTGGTTCTGCAGAACTTCAGCTGCTTCATGAGAATGATGAGAGGGAAAATGATACAGAAACTTCTTGTGACAACTGCCAGCCCCATCTTTCCGATCACAGACTTGGTTAGTATGATGGTGTATCTCAGGGGGTCGCAGATGGCAATGTATCGATCAAATGCCATGGCCAGCAGGATGGCCGACTCGGCAATAAAACTGGCATGGATGAAGAACATCTGGGTCAGGCAGGCAGCGAAAGAAATTTCCCCTGCTCTAAACCAGAATACAGCCAGCATCTTGGGCACCGTAGTGGTAGATAACAGCAAATCAACAGTGGCCAGCATGGACATGATTAGATACATTGGCTCATGGAGGCTTCGTTCTGTTAGTATGATGAATAGTAGGAGAGAGTTCCCAAAAAGTGTCACAATGTACATCAGACAGAACGGGATGGCCATCCAGAAATTAGACTCCTCCGTACCCGAGATGCCGGTCAGGATATAAGTTACAGGGTAAAAAACGGTGTGATTGTCAGCTGACATCATGTACCATCACTTGGATCTTCTATTCAGTTTCCTGTAACTAACAGCAAAAGAGAAAATCAGTGAGAACTCCAGTGTCAGCTAGGACTGGAATGCATTTGTTGAGAGATTCAGAGGTACCATCAAAAACTTCACTGTGTAACAACAGCCTGTCATGTGGGACGGTAAATTCAGAAACACAGTTATGCTGCAGAACTGCAGTAGGAAGAGAGACTGAGACATAAGACCTTGTGTCAGAGGTCTAGTATGAGGTGTGAGGCCTGAGCTAAAGTAATCGAAGCCTTTTTGATACAAAGCAAAATTAAGCTGTGAGCTAGAGGTAGGCCCTGCTCACAGAATCTGGCAAGCACAGGGCTGATATTTGAAAACCACACATTTCTAAGAGGTTCTAGGCACAGAGCACTCAGGGAAACTCATTCCAGATGGGTGGTACCAGAATATCTCCATACCAACATGTTTTCTAAAGATGAGAGGAACATGGTGACCTATTCTAAAGATATGGTCAGAATGAGAAAGTGATGGATAGAGATGTACAACGTGATGGGTGGTGACCGGCTACATCACAGGGTATCAATTAACTACATTAGAGGGTCAGTATGTAACTTATTTGTATTGATGTATGAAATGGAGCCTCAAAGGGAGTGTCTCTGTCTAGCCTAAGGAGGAACGGAAAGTCCCACTGTTCACTGAGCTGGTTCATTCTAATGGCCATAGATGTATTAATTGTCCTGTAGAGTCTGCAGGATACTAATACCATGTTTCATCGACAATAAACCTGGCTGGGTCCCTTTGTAACCGAAAGGATCTTGTGGTCATTGAGTGGTTTGCTGGAGGTCTGTTGTGCCAGCTGTCTGCGCAGAGCTGGGACAGGATAAAGCGAGAACACACTCATTCACAACCAAACATCTAAACACACTGGTGACCCACGACAAGTTACGTACTGCCCCTCTGACATACCATCTCCATTCCAGAAGAGGGAAGATGGTTTGAATGGTTCTGGCCCCAGGTGAAGCAGGGCGCGTCCTCCTGGTGTTGCTGCCCACAGCAGAATCTCTCCTCCGCACATTTGCTAGTTGTTTTCAGGTCTCAAGCAGTGACTGTGAAAGTGAGTTAAAGCAGCCACACGACTGGTTCTTCTGACACTTCCCCCGGTTTCACACTCACAACTGCGGATTCACTCCCAGTTTATAATGGGATGAGAACAGAACCTCTTTCTTTCATAGTCCTCTTGATGGATCCTACTGGCCTGTGGCCTTGACCCAACCAACACTCAAGCACACAAGTAAACTCATTCACAAGGAACTCCCATTGACCTTTATGAAAATATTCATCTGAATAAAGTTACAAGTTTTTCAGGATTTGATCCTAAATATGTGAAGCCTATCTCAGTTGAGGTCTGGTCTGCACTACAGACCTATATTGGGATAGCTACTTTGCTCATTGGTGTGAACAATCCGCACCTGTGACCCACATAAATATATCAACCTGACCCCCTGTGTATACATAGCTACAGACTCTGGGGGAGGTGGATTAACTACGCTGCTGGGGGGAGCTCTTCTCTATCAGCACAGAACATCTCCACTGACGCACCACAGCAGTGCAGCTGTAGGGGGACCAGACATCCCATTTTTTAAAGGTTTTTAAAATCCTGTATTTAAGCCCTCCTGCAGCTGGCCCAACTTTTTCTTAAAAATGGGCAAATTATCCCATATTTTCTCTCTGCCCCGCATCCATACTAGCAGGTCCTGCTGCTGGCCAGATCCCTGCTTCCCAGTTGCCCGCCTACCAGCGGTGAGTCTGGGGTGTCCAGTGGGTGATGAGGGGGGTGGGTATGCAAGGCTGGTGACAGGGCAAAGATGCAGCACATGGGGCCAGCCGCTCCCCCTGTTGGTCCATAAGCTCAGCCCCCACTATGTGCCGGCTCTCAGACAGCAGGGCTCCCACCCCCCATCCCATTTCCCATTGTCATCGGCTGCACACTGGGAGCTGCAGTGGCAGGTGGGTGCAAGCAGGCACCAGGCAGTGACCGGTTACATGTCGCCTCTGCTACCCACCTCTCAGCCCTTCACATGCTCCTCCTCTCGCTGTCATCTCTCTGCTTTGCCCTTTCACTCCCCCAAACCCTGCTGCTCCCCCACATCCCGATCCCAAGTGGGGCACGTCCCGCTCCCACCGCTGTGTGGAGAACCAGCCCCTTGTCAGAGCATTCAGCTCACCAAAAGCCTGTCTGGCAGGTTCTTTCCTTCCCCCACTGCCACTGGCTGGGCCGCTACGCCGGGAAAGTCCAAGACTCTCCAGCCCAGAGCACTGGCCAGGAGGTGCTGAGATCTGCATGAGTCAAAACCCCTCACAGCGCTGGTACAGGGAAGACTCTCTGCCCCTAAGCTAAGCTCTGGAGCGGATGGAGGGAAGAAGGAAGCAATTTCCAGCCTGTTCATGCCCCGAACCTGCAGGTTTCACACCATCCCCCCAGGGCAGGGTCTTAGCACCCTTTTCACCCCCCAAGCTCCCACCCTGGATTCTGTCCCTGGGTGTGCTGGGGTGCTCTAGGCATCCTCCCTTGCTAAGCCACCTCTCTGGCCAGGTTCGCTGAAGCCCCTGCAGTCAGGTTCCCTGGGACATGGTGCAAAATGCATCCTTAGGGCTTAACCCCTTCTTGCCCTCACTGTAGCTGAGGGACAGGAGACAGATGGTTACATTATGGCCAACAGGAGCCTGGAGGTTTTATCTGCCTTTTGCTATGGGAAGGAAGGGTGGGGATGGGGAGAGAAGAGATGAGCTCTGCAAAGACATGGGCCAGGTCATCTTCACGACTGAGGATGTGAGGGAGATTCCCAAACCTGAGCCATTCTTTTTAGGTGACAAATCTGATGAACTGTCCCAGATTAACATGTCATTAAAGGAGGTTTTGGAACAAATTGATAAACTAAACATTAATTAGTCACCAGGACCAGATGGTTTCACCCAAGAGTTCTGAAGGAACTCAAATGTGAAATTGCAGAACTACTAACTGTACTCTGTAACCTATCAATTAAATCAGCTTCTGTACCAAATGACTGGAGGACAGCCAATGTGAGGCCAATTTTTAAAAAGGGTTCCAGAGGTGATCCTGGTATTTACAGGCTGCTAAGCCTGACTTCTGAACCAGGCAAACTGGTTGAAATTATAGTAAAGAACAAAATTATCAGACACATAAAGGACATAATTTGTTGGGAAGAGACAACATGTTTTTTCTAAAGGGAAATCATGCCTCACCAGTCTGCTAGAATTATTTGAGGGGCTCAACAAGCATGTGGACAAAGGGGATCCAGTGGATAGAATGTACTTAGATTTTCAGAAAGCCTTTGACAAGGTCCCTCGCCAAAGGCTCTTCAGCAAAGTAAACTGTCATGGGATAAGAGGGAAGGTCCTCTCATGGATCAGTAACTGGTTAAAAGATAGGAAACAAAGGGCAGGAATAAATGGCCAGTTTTCAGAATGGTGAGAGGTAAACAGTCATGTCCCCCCAGGGATCTGTTCAGGGACCAGTCTTATTCAACATATTCATAAATGATCTCGAAAAAGGGGTAAACCGTGAGCTGGCAAAATCTACAGATGATATAAAACTACTCAAGATATTTAGGTTCCAGGCAGACTGTAAAGAACTACAAAAGGATCTTTCAAAACTGTGTGATTGGACAAAAAAATGGAAGATGGAATTCAGTGTTGATAAATCCAAAGTATTGCACTTTGGAAAACATAATCCCAACTATACCTATAAAGTGATGGGGTCTAAATGAGCTGTTTCCATTCAAGAGAGGGATCTTGGAGTCATTGTGGATAGTTCCCTAAAAATGTCTATTCAATGTGCAATGGCAGCCAAAAATGTGAACAGAATGTTTGGAACAATTAAGAAAGAGATAGATAATAAGACAGAAAATACCATATTGCCTCTATATAAATCCATGGTACGCCCACAACTTGAATACTGTGTGCGGATGTGCTCGCCCGATATCAAAAAATGATATATTGGAAATGGAAAAGGTACAGAAAATGGCAACAAAAATGAGTAGGGATAAGGGACGGCTTCCATATGAGGAGAGACTGATAAGACTGGGGCTTTTCAGCTTGGAAGAGAGATGACTAAGGGGGGAAATGATAGAGGTCTATAAAAGCATGACTGGTGTGGAGAAAGTGAATAAGGAAGTGTTATTTACTCCTTCTCATAACACAAGAACTAGGGGTCACTAACTAAATTAATAGGCAGCAGGTTTATAACAAACACAAGGAAGTATTTCTTCCCACAACGCACAGTCAGCCTGTGGAACTCTTTGCCAGAGGATATTGTGAAGGCCAAGACGATAGCAGGGTTCAAAAAAGAACTAAAGAAGATCGCGGAGGATAGGTCCATCAGTGGCTGTTAGCCAGGATGGGCAGCGATGGTGTCCCTAGCCTTTTTGCTAGAACCTGAGAATGAGCTACAGGGAATGGATCACTTCATGATAACCTGTTCTGCACCTGGCACTGGTCACTGTCGGCAGACAGGATACTGCGCTAGGTGGACCTTTGGTCTGACCCAGTGTAGCCTTTCTTATGTTCTTATCCCTTCCTCTCCCCTGTGGCTGGAGGCAGCTCCCCTCCCTTCCCTCCCACTCTGTGCTAAAAGGCTGCAGCTGACCAGATTCTTGTGTGAACCCTGACAGAAATCTGGGGGGGGAGGTATGTGATCTTCCGGGCCCCCCACATGTTGCCTCAGGAAGACACTCGCAAGGTACCAGGAGAGGCAGGTCCATCCCAGGGGACCAGCCAGGCATGGAGGGCAGAGCATGCAGACAGGGATGGTCAGGTAGGTGGGTCGGTCACCCCCCTCTCGTGTGAGAGACGTGTACAGGGATGTGTGTGTGTATCACTTCTAACTGTGTCTGGAAGGGATACGAGAGTGTGTGTCACCCCTCTCTGTGTTGTACTTTTTTTAACGGGAATTCAGTTTCTTTGCTGTTAATTTGAATGTTTGTACTGCACAGTTCTGATTCCTTGCTGTTCAACTTGCTTGAATACGAGTAATTTTACCGGGTGTCCCGTATTCAGCATAGGGAGATATGATCACCCTCAGCAGGAGGAACACTGGTTATCAAAACAGCCCTTATAATTCATTGCTTGTGTGTTCTCCAGTTCAGACATTCACCACTAAGCTCCCTGAAACCAGCTAATTTCTGGCAGCCGGAACAGACCCAGTCCTGGGGTCCTTATGGAGTTAATGGAAGTGTTGCCTGAGTGAAGGCCTCAGGATTTGGGATGTAGAATATGACAGGGTCTGAGTAGGTTTCCAATGAGGTTTACTCTGAACAGTAACGTAACCAAGAATGTCCCAGTCCAGAGCCCACTGAGTTCAATAGCAAGACCCCCAGTGACTCCTAGGGAAGCGGATCAGGGTAACCCGGTGACCTCTTCCCAACACCGAACCTCAGCGCAGTCACAGGAGCGTATCTCAGAGCCCCGGCTCCTGTCCTGCCCCTGCAGTCAGAGTTACACACCCCCATTCTAGCCAACACCAGCTCAAACATTTCCTACGTTTTATGTATTTCCATTCGCCCCTTCACAGATTCATTCCATGCAAACGACTCACCAGGCTCGGGCCCCAGCCGGGGAGGAGGAATCTCTGCCTGTGACCGGGTCGGGGAGCTGCAGGTGGCAGGGAATCTGCACTGATCGGGGCTGAGGTACAGGGATATTTATACTGCTGCCCTGGGAATCCCAGGGGGAGCTCAGAGCCAGCACGGAGCCCCAGGGACCTGCCTCTGTGCCTGGCTCAGGTGGTGAAGATCAGCAGGGAATTAACTCTTTCCGCCTCTCATTTGTTTGATCTGATCATTTCTCCTTTTGTTCGTTATTTAGAAAGGTCCTTCTGACACTGAGGCCCTTGGCAAAGAATCCCCTGTTCTTTGCAAACAGCTCATATCTCAGGCCTGACACACTCACTACACCACGCACAAGTCCTATGGAATATTTACCCATAAAGAGTAGCATATAAGGTGTGTGCAGAAAGCTTGTAACGTATCAAGCTTCATAACCATTGTAAAAGGCATATCTGGGTAATAGTTAAGGAATAACATATTGCTATTGACAGTGAGCTTTATGGAGTTGGAGTAGAAGTTAGTCACCAGGGCAGTGTGTCTTGCTGATGGCCATTCCAGGAGGGTGTTGTCACCCCATGCTAGTTAGCCGGGGATGTAATGTCAGGCTCTGTTCTCCAGCCTTACTCCATTCCAGGATGATCAATGGTAAACCATCAGAATCACCTACAAACAATAAACACCACATAGCGTTAAATGAAGGAACATGACAACAGACAGGATTGCCCTGCCTGTGAACAGAAACAAAAGTCTGTTTCAGGATAACACAGAGTGGGGAGAGGCCCTCTGAATCCTTTCACTGAGGAGCCATCATGTGATGCAGGGAAGTTCTCATGAAAAATTTGTTCCTGGTTTTTGTGAATCCAGCCAACTCTGCAACAGAGTAAACTGGCGGGGGGTGGAACCTAATTTATTACCTAGGAAAGGGTTCTATTGACCCAAGTTCTCATTTTGAGATGTTCTATTTGAATCATTTGTTTCCCTGACTCTCTCGTTTCTAGTTAACTCTCCTTTCTTCTTAAATATACTGACGTCTGTTTTATTAAACCTGCTCACAAGCACCATATGTTATACAGGAGTGCTGATTCATGTTGCAATTGGTAAACTGGGATGTGCTGCTCCTTTCGGGGCAGAGAAACTGAATGTCTGTGAGTAGCCAGTGTCAGGGGCAGGATATCACAGGGGATCAATTCACAGGGGTTCAGAGATGGGGGTGCCACCTTTGTTTCCATGCAAAGCAAAGACAGGGTTGTTGAGAACAGTATCCCATTGCTGAATCAGGGGGTAACAGGGAGCCGTGAGAACCACCACAGTCGTTTTTACCCAGTCTGCCTGTTAGTCTCACTTAGTTCAACCATCCTGAAAACCTGTATGTGTGCGTGTGTGTCGTGTCATTGTAGCTCCATCAGTCCCAGGATACTAGATAGACAAGGTGGGGAGGGAATATCTTTCACTGGACCAACTTCTGCCTGTTCACTTTGAATGGTCTCTTAGAATAGGTGCAAACTACTCACACTAAACTATCTGTTCCACGTTGTTATAGCTGGGACACTCTCAGTGCCTTTCCCACACTTGACGAACTGCTCCATGTAGCTCGAAAGTTTGTCACTTTATCCACCCATAGTTGGTCCAATAAAAGATATCTTGCCCCCCAACTTGTCTCTTTCTCTGTGTATATGTAAGTCAGTAGGTGGTAGAGAGAGGGGAAATCAGGAGCTTCTCTTCCTCTCACTACACTAGAACAATGGCCATGCAAGGCAGTGAAAGATGGCAAATAAAAACAAGGAAATACTGTCCCACAAAACAAGTAATTAGACTGTGGAACTCACTGCTGCAGGATTTTGTTGAGGTCAAGACCTTAGCAAGATTCAAAAAGGGATTGGGCATTTTTCTGGGTATCAAAAGCCCCATGGTTATCAGAGTTAATGACCACAAATGTTTTGGAAGGGAGATGACCCCCACGGCTCGGGGTTTACGATAATTTCTGTTAGAGATAAGGTCTTGTGAGCAAGACACAAGAAGTTATTTTTCCACTCTACTCTGTGCTGGTTAGGCCTCAGCTGGAGTATTGTGTCCAGTTCTGGGCACTGCATTTCAAGAAAGATGTGGAGAAATTGGAGAGGATCCAGAGAGGAGCAACAAGAATGATTACATGTTTAGAGAACATGACCTAGGAAGGAAGGCTGAAAGAATGGGGTTTGTTGAGTTTGGAAAAGAGAAGACTGAGAGGGGACATGATAGCAGTTTTCGGGTATCTAAAAGAGTGTTATAAGGAGGAGGGAGAATACTTGTTCACCTTAGCCTCTAATGATAGAACATGAAGAAATGGGCTTATACTGCAGCAAGGGAGATTTTGATTGGACATTAGGAAAAAGTTCCTAACTATCGGGGTGATTAAACACTCGAATAAATTACCTAGGGAGGTTGTGGAATCTCCATCTCTGGAGATATTTAAGAGTAGGTTAGATAAATGTGTATCAGGGATGGTCTAGACAGTATTTGGTCCTGCCATGAGGGCAGGGGACTGGACTCGATGACCTCTCGAGGTCCCTTCCAGTACTAGAATCTATGAATATATAGGATGCAGGGTGTGAGGGGAAGATTATCCCATATCCCCTCATGAGAGATTCTCACAGCTTCTTCTGAAGCATCTGGCGCTGGCCACTGTGGGAGACAGGTTACTGGGTTCGATGGACCCGACTCTCATCCAATCTGGTGGTTCCCATGTTCCTCCACCAAGGTGCAAAGTTGACCTACTGCACAGCCCCTGTTTACGGTGAGCATTGACATTAAACCAAAAATGGAGCTGGCACTTTCCAAAAGTGAGCTGCTGAATTTGGAGGCCTCTTTTCTCTAGCCCCCAACCTGGGCCACATCTCAGCGAAGATTTCAAGAGGTGCTGAGCTCTCGCAGCTCCTACTCTGCCACTGGAGTGGCGGGTGCTCAGCAGCTGTGAAAAACCAGACCCTGGATGACACAAGCTCAGCATCCAAACAGGAGTGGCGGATAGGGATGCCAACTTTACGATTGTAAAGAACTGAACAACCTTGCCCTGCCCCTCCCCTTCTCTGATGTCCTGCCCCATGCTCCCTCCATCCCCGCTCCCTCCCTCACTCGCTCTCCCCCGCCCTTGCTCAGTCGCTCAGGGGGTTGGAGGTGCAGGAGGAGGTGAGGACTCTGGCTGAGGGGGCAGGATCCGGGGAGGGGCAAAGAATGAAGGGTTTGAAGTATGGGGGGGTGTCTGGGCTGAGGTAGGGGGCTGGGCTGCAGGACAAGTTTTGGGGTGCAGGCAGCACTTACCTCAGACGGCCCCTGGAAGTGCCCTGCATGTCCCTCTGGCT
This sequence comes from Gopherus flavomarginatus, assembly GCF_025201925.1. Lineage (NCBI taxonomy): Eukaryota > Metazoa > Chordata > Testudines > Testudinidae > Gopherus > Gopherus flavomarginatus. The sequence continues at coordinate 373,082,216 of NC_066617.1, read as the reverse complement.
CCTAGGCAGAGGCGCAGCTAGGAGGCGCTGCACGGTGCGTGTTGTCCCAGTCCAGAGGAGCCAAACTCGCAGCTCCATTTGCCATGATTCCCGGCCAAGGGTATTTGTGGGTCTGGCACTTGGGGTGAGGAGAATGCGGGGAGGCCCCTGGCTACCCCCCGCCTGTGACCAGACATGCTGGCTGCTTCTGGAAGACCTTCAGAGCCAGAGTAGGCAGGGAACCTGCCTTAACCTCGCTGCACCGCCATCCAAATTTTTAAAAGCCAAGTCACAGGTGCTTACCAGAGCCACCAGGTAGACTGTCCTGATTGCTTCTGTCAGTGAGGGGCGGAGGCAGAGAATTTCTCTTCTCAGCGCAGACTTGATCGGTGGCAATAGTAAAGGGCGACAGGAGAGAAAGTTGCCATGGGCCTGTTTCACTCTGCATCCATTACTGTCTGGGCATCAGGGACCACAGGTCTTTTGGGTTGGTTTACAGGGCCCTTAGGTGCTAAAACTCAGCTCTAACAATGTTGTTTTTTCCTCCTTATTATGATGTACGTGAGCCTATTTGAGTCTGACAGTTTTGCATGAATACTGTGTGTGCCTCAGTTTCCCTGTGTGCTGCACCAATGCCTACGTGTGGGAATAAGGATATGAGACTTTTGCTGAGGCCCTCGGGGCCAGGTGAGGTGGCTCCAGCTACCTGCACATAAGCGATGGCTGGTGCCCTTTGTCACCTGAGACGCAGGAGTGAGATGCAACCGGGTGACACTTTGCCCGGGAAGTGAGACAAAGACCAGGAGGAGGAGCAACGAGTGTGTTGGAAGTCAGGCCACTGGAAACTGGGCAATCTGTATGGGCGGACTTGGAGGGAGAGGAGTCTGGCCTGGAGTCCTCCCAAGATGGACTTTGCTGAAAGTCACTGATTTCTGTGCTAACAAGCTCTGTTCTACATTCTGTTCCTTTGACTAATAAACCTTCTGTTTTACACACTGGCTGAGAGTGACGGCTGACTGCAGAGTTGGGGTGCAGGGCCCTCTGGCTTCCCCACAAACTAGTCCTTCACTTTGGGGGTTTTCACGATGACTCAATGATGTGGGGGTTGGCGGCGATGACTGGGCAGGCGATGGTGTTCTCTCCGCTGTCAGCCAGGCTTCGTGACTCTCAGGGAGGTCTGAGGAGAGCCGGAGTGCGGGGGGGCTGGGTTTGTTTCACTGTGGTGATAGTTTTAGTATTGTTCTTGCTGCTGTGATTACATGTCTATGAGTGGTGGAGCAAGGTTCTCCAGCAGACCCTTGGCAGAGCTTGGGGATAAACCCCAGATGTCCTGAGTCACAGTCCTGATTCAAAGCCTGTGTGGATTTTGCAGCATTTTATACCTTAAGAGAGCATCCTGTAACACCCCTATTCCTCAGTTATAATTAATTGTGATCTTCCGTAAAAATCATGCAATGTGAGCTATCAGGGGAAAGGTAATGAACTGCTGAAAGCCACTGTTCTAGCTAAATATATAGATCTTTTGTGCATCTGAAGGTACAAGAATTGTGTTGTCTGGTCATCTCCAAAACATGCTGGAAGTTGCGGGATCAGCTAATGTTACCTCCCAGAGACAACAACAAGGAAAGTAACCAGTGCCTGGGTGGGGTGTCAAACAGCCTGTCAACAGCCATTATCCAGCAAGGGAGCTACAATTCAATGACTCACCTGCATGAGGACACACCAGGGGAACTGCTAAACCTTTCCCAGTGACTCAGCAATGCCTCCAAATGTGCCTGGACTGGTGCTCTCCAAGCACATGGGACTGAGGGTATAAAACAGGACACAGGGGCCCCACATTTAGCATTTCTCCTGCCACCACCTATGCTGCAAGAAACAAGGAGACTGAGAGGAATGAAGGGACTGGCCCAGGTTTCAAGGGTGAAATCCTTTTCAGGGGTGGGCTGCATAAGTAGGAAAATGGCCAACAGATCAAGAGACTTGATCATTCTGCTCTATTCGACACTGGTGAGGCCTCATCTGGAGTTCTGTGTCCAGTTTTGGGCCCCACGCTACAAGAAGGATGTGGAAAAGTTGGAGAGTCCAGCAGAGGGCAATAAAAATTATTAGGAAGATGGAGCACATGATTTATGAGGAGAGGCTGAGGGAACTGGGATTATTTAGTCTGCAGAAGAGAAGAATGAGGTGGCATTTGATAGCTGCTTTCAACCATCTGAAAGGAGATTCCAAAAACTCGTAGACTCATAGAATTTAGGGTCAGAAGGGACCAATATGATCATCTAGTCTGACCTTCTGCACAAAGCAGGCCACAGAATCCTACTCATCTATTTCTATAACAAACCCCTAACCTGTGTCTGAGTTATTAAAGTCTTCATATTGTGGTTTGAAGACCTCAAGCTGCAGAGAATCCACCGAGCAAGTGACCCATGTCCCACGCTGCAGAGGAAGGCGAAAAACCTCCAGGGCCTCTGCCAATCTGCCCCTGAGGAAAATTCCTTCCTGACCCCAAATATGGCAATCAGCTAAACCCTGAGCATGTGGGCAAGACTCACCAGCCAGCACCCAGGAAAGAATTCTCTGCAGTAACTCAGATCCCAACTCATCTAACATCCCATCACAGACCACTGAGCATACTTATCTGCTGATAATCAAAGATCAATTGCCAGAATTAAGCTATCTCATCATACCATCCCTTCCATAAACTTATCAAGCTTAGTCTTAAAGCCAGATATGTCTTTTGCCCCCACTACTCCCCTTGGAAGGCTGTTCCAGAACTTCACTCCTCTAATGGTTAGAAACCTTGATCTAATTTCAAGTCTAAACTTCCTAGTGTCCAGTTTATACCCATTTGATCTTATGTCTACATTGGTACTAAGCTTAAATAATTCCTCTCCCTCCCTAATATTAATCCCTCTGATATATTTATAAAGAGCAAGCGTATCCCCCCTCAACCTTCTTTTGGTTAGGCTAAACAAGCCAAGCTCTTTGAGTCTCCTTTCATAAGACAGGTTTTCCATTCCTCAGATGGATGGATATAGGCTGTTCTCAGTGGTGACAGATGACAGAACAAGAAGTAATGATCTCAAGTTGCAGTGGGGGAGGTCTAGGTTGGATATTAGGAAACACTATTTCACTAGGAGGGTGGTGAAGCACTGGAATGGGTTCCCTAGGGAGGTGGTGGAAACTCCTTCCTTAGAGGTTTTTAAAAAGCCTTGACAGAGCCCTGTCTGAGATGATTTAGTTGGAACTGGTCTTGCTTTGAGCAGGGGCTTGGACTAGAACCTCCTGAGGTCCCTTCCAAACTCTGAGATTCTATGATTCTGTGATTCTATCATCTGTCTATTATGAACTGCAATATCCAGTGGGGTGAGAAAAAACTGCTTAATCTAGACGTTGCCGAGTCTAATAGGGTTGAGAATTTAGACGTTGTTCTTATATTTTCTTTTATTTTGGTAACTAATCTGACTGTTTGCCTATCACTTAATATTACTTAAAAACTATCATTTATGGTCAATGCATTTGTTTTACTGTTTGTATGAAGTGTGTGGCAAAACGTTCCAATTTCCATTGATGAAGTGGTGAAACAATATATTTGCACTGCTCAAGACGGTACATTCCTGATGTACAGTGCTGGGAGATGTGGGGGACTTGGCTCTGGTGCCTTTCCCTGTGTGATGCATGAGTGGCTCTCTGAACAGTCATGCAATCTAGCAGGCTGTGGGGCACCACATGCTGTTGTGCTGAGTGATAACAGCACCGGGAGGGGTTTTCTACTGGTCACTAGCAAAGCATTGTGAGGCACAGGGGGCACAGCGGTCCCGGCTATCTCATCACAGATGTCTTTGAGTGTCTACATGTCTCTGCCATGCAGATACTTTTCCCTGGGGTTACAGGACTGGCCAGGGGAGAAAGGAAGGATCCTTTTCACTTGTTCTTCGGTGATGCACAGTGGGAGCAAGAGGCAACTAACCTAGAGTTGGTGTGTTACAGGGTCTGTAACTAACTCTCTGCCTCCTTCCTTCCTCCCTGAGCCAGAGGGACCCCCTCACACACACCAGAAGCTACTGGAAATATGGGGAAAACTAAACAGGCTGTGAACTTCCAGTTCATTGAGGTACAAACCTCCATCGGGGTAGGGGTAGGGTTCGGGTTAGGGTTACAAAACAGAAGCTACTGGAAAAATGTAGAAAATTAAACAGGTTGTGAATTTACAGTTCACTGAGATGCACACATCAATTGAGGGATGTCCAGGACAATTGGAAAAAGGTTCATGTAGTCCCATCTTTAAAAAAAGGAAGAAGGAAAATCCGGGGAACTACAGCCTCACCTCAGTCCCTGGAAAAATCTTGGAGCAGGTCCTCAAGGAAACCATTTTGAAACACTTTGAGGAGAGGAAGGTGATCAGGAATAGTCAACATGGATTCACCAAGGGCAAGTCATGCCTGACCAACCTGATTGCCTTCTATGATGAGATAGCTGGCTCTGTGGATTTGGGGAAAGTGGTGGATGAGATAAATCTTTCAGAGTGGTAGTCGTGTTAGTCTGTATCAGCAGAAACAACGAGGAGTCCTTTGCCACCTTAGAGACTAACACCTTTATTTGGGCATAAGCTTTCATGGGCTATAATCCACTTTATCAGATACATGGAGTGGAAAACACAAAAGCAGATACATTTATACATAGTACATGAAAAGATGAGAGTTGGCTTACCAGGTGGGGGATCAGACTAACAAGACAATTTAATTATCAGCAGAATACCAAGGGAGGAAAAATCACTTTTGAAGTGGTAAAAAGGGTGGCCCATTTCAAACAGTTGACAAGAAAGTGTGAGTAATTGTAGGGGAAAATTAGTAAGGCAAAATTAAGTTTTGTAATGACCCGTCTGTGATGGGTTGGATCACAGAAACCCCCTTCGGGCTGCCAACTAATGTCCCAAGATTACTTCTGCCCCTGCCTTCCCTGTCTTCCCAGATTGGGACTTCAGTGCCCTGACTGGTTTGAGCCAGACCCGCTAGTGTGCAGCAAACCCCGTCTCAGGTCTGACCCATATCCCGTAATAGCTGTAGGCTTAATTGAAAGCAGGTTAAGAAGTGTTCCTATCTTTAACGCTCAGATGCTCAAACCCCAAATAAATCCATTTTACCCTGTATAAAGCTTATACAGGGTAAACTCATCAATTGTTCGCCCTCTATAACACTGATAGAGAGATATGCAAAGCTGTTTGCACCCCCCACAGGTATTAATACATACTCTGGGTTAATTAATAAGTAAAAAGTGATTTTATTAAATACAGAAAGTAGGATTTAAGTGGTTCCAAGTAGTAACAGACAGAACAAAGTGAATTACCAAGTAAAATAAAATAAAACACACATGTCTAAACCTAATGCAGTAAGAAAAATGAATAGAGATAAAATCTCACCCTCAGAGATGTTTCAGTAAGCTTCTGTCACAGACTAGACACCTTCCTAGTCTGGACACAATCCTTTCCCCTGGTGCAGCTCTTGTTCCAACTCTGGTGGTAGCTAGGGGATTCCTCATGATTGATGCCTCTTTTATTCTGTTCCACCCACTTATACATCTTTTGCATAAGGCGGGAATCCTTTTGCCTCTCTCTGGGTTCCCACCCCCTAGTTCTCAGTGGAAAACCATCAGGTTAAAGATGGATTCCAGTTCAGGTGACGTGATCACATGTCACTTTAAGACGTCATTACCCACTTGCCAGCACACAGTATATAGGAAGACGTACAAGTAAAACAGAGCCATCTTTACAGTCAATTGTCCTGATTAATGAGAGACATTAAGATCCAAATCAACATTAATGGCCCACACTTTGCATAACTACAATAAGACCTCAGAGTTATATTTCATATTTCTAATTTCAGATACAAGAGTGATACATTTATTCAAATAGGATGACCAGCTCAGTAGATTATACGCTTTGTAATGATACCTTACAAGAGACCTTTTGCATGAAGCATATTTTAGTTACATTATATTCACACTCATCAGCATACTTTCATAACATCACATAGATTGAAACGTCACACAATCCACTCCCAGTCTTTATTCAGGCCTAATTTGATGGTGTCCGGTTTGCAAATTAATTCCAGTTCTGCAGTTTCAAGTTACAGTCTGGTTTTGAAGATTTTTTATTGAAGAATTGCCACTTTTAAGTCCGTTATTGAATGACCAGGGAGGTTGAAGTGTTCTTCTACGTTTTTGAATGTTGTAATTCCTGATGACAGATTTGTGTCCATTTATTCTTTTGCGTAGAGACTGTCCGATTTGTCCAATGTACATGGCAGAGGGGCATTGCTGGCGCATGATGGCACATATCACATTGGTAGATGTGCAGGTGAAGGAGCCCCTGATGTTGTGGCTGATGTGGTTAGGTCCTATGATGGTGTCCCTTGAATAGATATGCAGACAGAGTTGGCACCGGGGTTTGTTGCAGGGTTTGGTTCCTGGATTAGTGTTTTTGTTCTGTGGGGTGCACTTGCTGGTGAGTATTTGCTTCAGGTTGGGGGGCTGTCTGTAAGTGAGGACTGGCCTGTCTCCCAAGGTCTGTGAGAATAAGGGATCGTCCTTCAGGACAGGTTGCAGATCCTTGATGATGCGCTAGGGGGTTTTAGTTGGGGGCTGTAGGTGACGGTTAGTGGCTTTAGATATCTTGACTTTAGAAAAGCTTTTGATATGGTCTCCCACAGTGTTCTTCCCGCCAAGTGAAAGAAATACGGGCTGGATGAATGGACTATAAGGTGGATAGAAAGCTGGTTAGATCGTCGGGCTCAATGGGTAGAGATCAACGGCTCAATGTCTAGCTGGCAGCTGGTATCAAGCGGAGTGCCCCAGGGGTCGGTCCTGGTGCCAGTTTTGTTCAACATTTTCATTAATGATCTGGATGATGGAATGGATTGCACCCTCAGCAAGTTTGCAGATAGCACTAAGCTGGGAGGAGAGGTAGATACGGTGGAGGGTAGGGGTAGGGTCCAGCGTGACCTAGACAAATTAGAGGATTGGGCCAAAAGAAATCTGATGAGGTTCAACAAGGACAAGTGCAGAGTCCTTCCCTTAGGATGGAAGAATCCCATGCACTACTACAGGCTAGGGACCGACTGGCTAAGCGGCACTTCTGCAGAAAAGGACCTGGGGATTACAGTGGATGAGAAGCTGGATATGAGTTGGCAGTGCACCCTTCTTTCCAAGAAGGATAATGGGACATTGGCCCGCATTCGTAGGAGCATTGCTAGCAGATCAAGGGAAGTGATTATTCTCCTCTATTCGGCACTGGAAAGGACACATCTGGAGTAATGGGTCCAATTTTGGTCCCTCTACTAGAGAACAGATGTGGGCAAATTGGAGAGAGTCCAATGGAGAGCAAAAGAAATGATTAGTGGGCTGCGGCACATGATTTATGAGGAGAGGCTGAGGGAACTGGGCTTGCTTAGTTTGCAGAAGAGAAGAATGAGGGGGGATTTGATAGCAAGTTGCAGTGGGAGAGGTCTAAGTTGGATATTTGGAAAAACTATTTCACTAGGAGGGTGGTGAAGCAGTGGAATGGGTTACCTGGGGAGGTGGTAAAATCTCTATCCTTAGAAGTTTTTAAGGCCCGGCTTCACAAAGCCCTGGCTAGGATGATTTAGTTGAGGTTGGTCCTGCTTTCAGTAAGTGGTTGGATTAGATGACCTCCTGAGTTCTCTTCCAACCCTAATCTTTGAAACAAAGAGTAGGAATAAATGGTCCATTTTCACAATAGAGTAACGTTAACAGCAGGGTCCCCCCATGGATCTGTACTGGGACCAGTGCTGTTCAACACATTCCTTAATGATCTGGAAAAGGGAGTGAACAGTGAAGTGGCAAAGTTTGCAAGGATACAAAATTATTCAAGATAGTTAAATCCAAAGTTGACTGAGAAAAGTTACAAAGAGATCTCACAAAACTGGATGACTGGGCAACAAAAATGGCAGGTGAAATTCAGCATTCATAAGTGCAAAATGATGTGCACTGGAAAAAATTAATCCTAACTTCACATATATAAGGATGGGGTCTAAATTAGCTATTGCCACTCAGTAAAGAGATCATAGAGTCACCGTGGACAGTTCTCTGATAACTTCTGCTCTAGGCACAGCAGTGGTCAAAAAGGCTAATAGACTGTTTAGAACCATTAGAAAATGGAGAGAAAATATCATATTGCCAGTGTATAAATCCATGGTACACCCATGTCTTCAATAGTGTGTCCAGTTGTAGTAGCCGCATCTCAAAAAAGTTATTGTGTAACTTGCAACGGTTCAGAGATGGGCAACAAAAAATGATTAAAGATATAGAATGGTTTCCATGTGAGGAGAGACTAAGAAGTCTTAGATTGTTCAGATTAGAAGAGATAACTAAAGGGGGATATGACAAAGGTCTATAAAATCATGTTATTTACTTATATACACAATGCAAAAGCCAAGGGTTACCTCACAAAGTAAATAAACAGTATATTTAATAAAAACAAGAGAAAGTATTTTTTTCATGGAGCACAGAGCTAACCTGTGGAACTCATTGCCAGGGGATGTAATGATGGCCAAAGGATTTAAAAAAGAATTAGATAAGTTAATGGGGGATAGGTCCATCAATGGCTATAAGCCAAGATGGTTGGGGATGCAAGCCCTTGCTGCTGGTGTCACAAAACCTTTGACCACCAGAAACCAGGATGGGCTGAGAGGGGATGGATCACTTGATGATTGCCCTGTTCTGTTCACCCGCCCTAAGCACCTGGCACTAGCAATTGTGGAAAATGGGACACTGGGCTAGCTGGACCGTTGGCCTGACCCAGTATATACCATTCTTATGTTCTTATCAGACATTTCTTCTCAACAGCTGCAGGAATGGAAGGTGAGAATAAAGGAAAAAAGATTCCCACAGTATTTCTGCTGGATGTTGTGTGACGGTAGCAGAAGGTCAAACAAGCCTCCACGCCCCAGAAGGAGTCGGCATGTTATCCTCAGCAGCAAAACAGTCCTTTAGCACGAGGTAAGAAACAGCTAATCACACACACACGTTTCTATTCTTCCTCTATCTCTCTCACAGTCAGGGGGACCAGAGATCATGTGCAAATGAGCCCCTCACCCAGGCACCAGGCCACAGGACCCCCTGGCCTCTCTCCCACCCAGACACCCCTACGAAGCCACGAGTGTAGGGAAGAGAGCGAGATCAGCCTAGGGAAGCCGAGCCCATCCACGCAAAATGTGCCATGAGGCAGCAAAACACAAAGTCCGTGGGACGCAGGCCTTGGATACGGAATGAGGGACGGAGGCCAGCAAAGCTGTGACCCTGAGAAGGATTTAGGAGTTTGAGAAGGAAACAAACTAACCCAAGGTGACACAGCAGGTTTGTGGCAGAACCAACACTAGAGCCCTTGTCTTTCAATGTGCAGCCCAGCCTATGGCATAGCTCCCTTAGCTGCTGCTTTCTGTTTCCATTAAGAGTCCAGCTCAGCTGCAGTTTGTCAGACAGGAGATGCACACACTGTGCTCTCTCTCATGCTGATGTTTACCTTTGTTCTTTCTTGTTTTGCTATTTCCCTTCAATTTAAAACAAGTCTCACTTGGTCTGGCTGCCTTCTGTGGCAATGTGCAGTGTTGTTGTACCATGTCAGTCGCAGGATATTAGAGAGACAAAGTGGGGGAGTAAAGAGCGTTCATTGGACCCAAATTCTGTTGATGAGAGAGACCAGCTTTCGAGCTTACACAGTGTAAGTACATAGTAAAAATACCCCTAGAGTTCTAATGAAAACTTGGCTTTAATTTCCAAGTCTCAAAGCATTTTGTGTTCCTCCTTTAGCTCGGTACCGAGCTTTTGCTCCAACATCGATAAAAGAGATTGATCACCCGTTTCAGGATCTCTTTTGTTGTCTCCCCATAAACAATGGGGTTTAACATGGGGGGAATGAGCACATAGAGGTTGGCCAATAGGTTGACAATATAACCCTGGATGATGTTCCCAATCTGGTGTGCTAAAGAGGAGAAAACGGCCGGCACGTAGAACATCAGTATGACACAGACATGGGAGCCGCAGGTGCGGAGAGCCTTGAGCCGGGCGTCCTTGGAGGGGAGCAGGAAGACGGCCCTGAGGATCAACCCATATGATACAGCAATGAGCACAATATCTGAACCAATTACTAAAAGAGCCACAGCTACACCATACCAGACGTGGACTGTGATGTCGTCGCAGGCCAGCCGGACTACGATCATATGCTCACAATAGGTGTGAGGCAGAAGGTTGGTTCTGCAGAAATTCAGCTGCTTCATGAGAACGATGAGAGGTAAAATGATACAGAAACTACTTGTGTCAACTACCAACCCCATCATCCCGATCACAGACTTGGTTAGCAAGGAAATGTATCTCAAGGGGTTGCAGATGGCAACGTACCGATCAAATGCCATGGCCAGTAGGATTGCCAACTCGGCAATAAAACTGACATGTATGAAAAACATCTGGGTCAGGGAGGCAGCAAAAGAAATTTCCCCAGCCCTAAACCAGAATACAGCCAGCATCTTGGGCACTGTAGTGGTAGATAACAGCAGATCAGCTGCGGCCAGCATGGACACGAATAGATACATGGGCTCATGGAGGCTTTGTTCTGTTAATATGATGAATAGTAAGAGAGAGTTCCCAAAAAGTGACACAACGTAAATAAGACAGAAGGGGATGGCGATCCAGAAATGAGACTCTTCCGTACCTGGGATGCCGATCAGGATATAAATTACAGGGTAAAAAACGGTATGATTGTCAGCTTTCATCATTTACCATCACATGGATCTTCTGTTCAGTTTCCAGTAACTAACAGCAAAAGAGAAAATCAGTCAGAACTCGAGCGTCAGCTAGGACTGGACTTCATTTATTGAGAGAATCATAGATACCATCAAAAATTTCATTGTGAGACAACTGCCTGTCATGTGTGACCGTAAATCCAGTAACACTCTCATACTGCGGAACTGTATTAGGAAAGAGCCTGAGACATAAACCCTTGTATTAGAGGCCTAGTATGAGGCCTGAGGCCTGGGCTAAAGTAACGGTCAAAGCCTTGTAGATATAAAGCAAAATTAGACTGTGAGCTAGAGGCAGGCCCTGCTCACAGAATCTGGCAAGCACAGGGCTGATATTTGAAAACCACACATTTCTAAGAGGTTCTAGGCACAGAGCACTCAGGGAAACTCATTCCAGATGGGTGGTACCAGAATATCTCCATACCAACATGTTTTCTAAAGATGAGAGGAACATGGTGACCTATTCTAAAGATATGGTCAGAATGAGAAAGTGATGGATAGAGATGTACAACGTGATGGGTGGTGACCGGCTACATCACAGGGTAAAAAACGGTGTGATTGTCAGCTGACATCATGTACCATCACTTGGATCTTCTATTCAGTTTCCTGTAACTAACAGCAAAAGAGAAAATCAGTGAGAACTCCAGTGTCAGCTAGGACTGGAATGCATTTGTTGAGAGATTCAGAGGTACCATCAAAAACTTCACTGTGTAACAACAGCCTGTCATGTGGGACGGTAAATTCAGAAACACAGTTATGCTGCAGAACTGCAGTAGGAAGAGAGACTGAGACATAAGCCCTTGTTTCAGAGGTCTAGTATGAGGTGTGAGGCCTGAGCTAAAGTAATCAAAGCCTTTTTGATACAAAGCAAAATTAAGCTGTGAGCTAGAGGCAGGCCCTGCTCACAGAATCTGGCAAGCACAGGGCTGATATTTGAAAACCAGACATTTCTATGAGGTTCTGGGCACAGAGCACTCACGTAAACACATTTCAGAAGGGTGATACCAGAACATCTCCATACCAACTCTTTCTCTACAGATAACCAGAACATGGTGACCCATCCTAAAGATATGATCAAGTGTACTAGGTGATAAGTGGTAGCCAGCTACATCAGAGAGTGTGAATTAGCTACTTTAGAGTGTCAGTATGTGACTTGTTTGTATTGATGTGTGAAATGGAGCCTCAAAAGGAGTGTCTCTGTGTAGCCTAGGGAGGAATGGAAAGTCCCACTGTTCACTAAGCTGGTTCATTCTAATGGGCATACATGTATTACTGTTCATGTACAGTCTGAGGGATATTGGTGCCGTGCTTCATTGACAATAAACCTGGCTGGGTGCCTTCGTACCTTATGGGATCATGGGGTCATTCGGTGGTTCACTCAAGGTCTGCTGTGCCAACTGTCTGCGCAGAGCTGGGACAGGACACAGAGAGAACACACACGCACACAGCCGAACATTTTACCACACCAGTAAACCACAATAAGTTACGTACTGCCCCTCTGTCATAACATCTCCATTCCAGAAGAAGGAAGATGGTTTGAATGATTCTGGCCCCAGGTGAAGCAGGACGCACTCTCCTGGTGTTGCTGTCCACAGCAGAATCTCTGCTCTACACATTAGCTAGAGTTGTTCCTGGACTCAAGCGGTGACTGGAAAGTGAGTTAAAGCAGCCACACGAGTGGTTCTTCTGGCACTTACACCAATTTACACTCAGTGCTGAGGAGTCACTCCCAGTTAGTAACAGGATGAGAGCAGAACCTCTTTCCTTCACAATCCTCCTGCTGGATCCTACTGGCTCTGAGGCCTTGACCCAACCAACACTCAAGCCCACGAGTAAATTCATTCACAAGAAACTCCCATTGACTTTTATGAAAATACTCACCTGAGTAAAGTTGCAATTTTTTTTTTCAGGATTGGGTCCTAAATATGTGGGACAATCTCAGTGAAGCTCTGGTCCACACTACAGACATATATCGGGATAACTGCATTGCTCATGGTTGTGAAAAATCCTCACCCGTGTGTGACATAGAAACACCAACCTGACCCCCTGTCTCGACATAGCTACAGCCTCTCGGGGAGGAGGATTAACTACGCTACCGGGGAGCTCTCCCCCATCAGCGCAGAGCATCTCCACTAACACATCACAGCGGTGCAGCTGTGCGAACGCAGCATTTTAAGCCTGTCTGAGCTGGTAGCTCTGCTCCAGAGAACTACAGCTGCAGTAGGTGTAGGGGGACCAGACGTCCCATTTTTAAAGGGACAGTCCCATATTTAAGCCCTCCTGCAAGTGTCTCAACTTTTTCTTCAAGCAGGTAAATTGTCTTGTTTTTTCTATCTCCCGCCATCCATACTAGCAGGTCCTGCTGCTGGCCAGATCCCTGCTTCCCAGATGCCCGCCTACCAGTGGTGAGTGGGGGAGTCTAGGCCCAATAATGGGGGTGGGGGTGCAAGCTGGTGACAGGGCAAAGATGCAGCATACAGAGCACACCCCCCCGCTGCACCCTCAGCTGAGCACCCCCTACGTGCTAGCTCTCAGCCAACAGGGTCCCACCACCCATCCCATTTCCCATTGTCACCGGCTGCACACTGCGAGCTGCAGTGGTTGGTAAGTGCGGGCGGGCACCAGGCAGTGGTTACATGTCGCCTCTGCTGCCCACCCATCAGCCCTTTACGTGCTCCCCCTCATGCTTTGTCCCTTCACCCTCCCCCCACCCAGCCCCACTGCTCCTCCATGTCCCCCGCAGCGGGGCACATCCTGCTCCCAGCACTGTGCAGAGAACCAGCCCCTCATCAGAGCACTCAGCTCACCAACAGACTAGCCAGCCGGCTCCTTCCTTCCCCCACTGCCTCTGGCTGGGCCGGTGCCCAGGGAAAGCCCCAGACCCTCCGGCCTGGGGCACTGGCCAGGAGGTGCTGAGACCTGCATGTGCCAAAGCCCCCACACAGCGCTGGCACGGGGCAGCCTCTCCGCCCCTCAGCTAAGCTCTGGAGTGGCGGGGGGTTGAGGGAGAAGCAATTGACAGCCTGGTCATGCCATAAATCTGCAGGCTGCACAGCAGCCCTCAGGGCAGGGGCCTAGCATCCTCTTCACTCCCCAGCCCCCCACCCTGGGTTCTGCCCCTGAGGTTGCTGGTCTGATCCATCCCCTAGCCATCCTCCCCTGCTGAGCCACCTCTCTATCCTGTATCTCTGAAGCCCCTGTAGGCAGCTTCTCAGGGCCCTGGTGCACAATGCTGCCTCAGGATTTAACCCTTTCCTGCCCTCACTGTAGCCAGGGGACAGGAGGCTGCTGGAATACGTTGGGTGGCCTGCAGTGGGGGAGTAGGGGGAAACGTCAGGGAAGAGAAAAGATGTGCTCTGCAAATCCACGAGCCAGGTAATCTTCACAGCTGAGAATATGAGAGAGATTGGCAAACCTGAGCCATTCATTTTAGATGACAAATGTGAGAAACTCTCCCAGATTGAGGGGTCATTACAGGAGGTTTCGGAACAAATTGTTAAACTAAACGGTAATAAGTCACCAGGCCCAGATGGGATTCTCCCAAGAGTTCTGAAGGAACTCATATGTGAAATTGTAGAACTACTAACTGTAATCTGTAATCTATCAATAAAACCAGCTTCTGTACCAAATGACTGGAGGATAGCTAATGTGGCACCAATTTTTAAGAAAGGGCTGTAGAAGTGATCCCAGCAATTACAGGCCAGTAAGTCTTACTTCAGTACCAGGCAAAATGGTTGAGATTATAGTAAAGAACAAAATTGTCAGATACAGAGATGAGCATAATTTGTTGGGAAGAGTCAACATGTTTTTTCTAAAGAAAATCATGCCTCACCAATCTTCTAGAATTCTTTGAGGGGATCAACAAGCATGTGGACAAAGGGGATCCAGTGGATAGAGTGTACTTAGATTTTCAGAAAGCCTTTGACAAGGTCCCTCACCAAAGATTCTTCAGCAAAGTAAGCTGCCATGGGATAAGAGAGAAGGCTCTCTCATGGATTGATAACTGGTTAAAAGACAGGAAACAAAGGGTAGGAATAAATGGACAGTTTTCAGAATGGAGAGAGGTAAATTGCAGTGTCCCCCAGGGACCTGTACAGGGACAGTCCGATTCAAGATATTCATACATGATTTGGAAAAAGGGATAAGCAGTGAGGTAGCAAATTTTGCAGATGATACAAAACTTCTCAAGGTAGTTAAGTCCCAGACAGAGTGCGAAGAGCTACAGAAGGATCTCTCAAAACTGTGTGACTGGACAAGAAAATGACAGATGAAATTCAGTATTGATAAATGCAAAGCAATGCATGTTGGAAAACATACTCTCAACTATATATATAAAATGATGGGGTGTAAATTAGCTGTTACCACTCGAGAAACAGATGTTGACATCATTGTGGATAGTTCTCAGAAAACATCCACTCAGTATGTAACCGCAGTCAAAAAAGTGAACAGAATGTTGGGAATCATTAACAAAGGGGTATATAGCAATATAGAAAATATCATATTGCCTCTTTATATATCCATGGTACGCCCACATCTTGAATATCCTGTGCACATGTTGTCACCCCATGTCAAAAATTGATATATTGGAATTGGAAAAGATTCAAAAAAGGGCGACAAAATGATTAGGAGTGTGGAATGGAGCCATACAAGGAGAGATGAATAAGACTGGGACTTTTCAGCTGGGAAGAGAGATGACTGGCGATCAACAGATGGCTCAGGGAGTGGTGTTATAAGGAGGGCTTTGGGATGTACGGTCACTGGGACGCATTTACGGATAGACAACTGTTTGCTCAGGATGGACTTCATCTCAGCAAAGAGGGAAATAGAATTCTAGGATGGAGGCTCGCCGACCTCATCAAGAGGGCTTTAAACTAGAAAGTTGGGGGAGATGGTTGGGAAATGTTCGGGAGATCTCCACGCCAGAACATAACCTGGAGAGGGAAGTAAACAAAGTGAGCGGGGATAACCTTGCGGCCCCAAGATTTGATCCAAGGAGGAATAGTGGAGTAGAAACCAGAGTAACGGGTGATGCTGGTGGTAGAAAGTTTGTGCACGACGGGGGAAAGAATGTCACTGACGCCAAACACCGAAAATTAAAAGGTTTGTACACTAATGCAAGGAGCCTAGGTAACAAGATGGAGGAACTGGAGTTACTCGTGCAGGAAGTGAAGCCAGATATTATAGGGATTACCGAAACCTGGTGGAATAGTACTCATGACTGGAGCACAGGTATTGAAGGCTATGTGCTGTTCAGAAAAGACAGGAAGAAAGGCAAAGGTGGGGGAGTAGCCTTGTACATCAATGATGAAATTAAATGTAGCGAAATAAGATGCGATGGAATGGATAAGACAGAGTCCGTCTGGGCAAAAATCACGCTGGGTAAAAAAGCAACTAGAGCTTCCCCTGAGATAGTGCTTGGGGTGTGCTACAGACCGCCGGGATCGGATTGGGATATGGATAGAGACCTCTTTAATGTCTTTAATGAAGTAAACACAAAGGGGAAATGTGTGATTATGGGGGACTTCAACTTCCCGGATATAGACTGGAGGACAAGTACTTGCACAAATAATAGGGGTCAGATTTTTCTGGATGTGATAGCGGATGGATTTCTTCATCAAGTAGTTGAAGCACCTACAAGAGGGGATGCCATTTTAGACTTGGTGTTGGTGAGCAGTGAGGACCTCGTAGAAGAAATGGTGGTAGGGGACAACCTTGGTTCGAGTGATCATGAGCTGATTCAGTTCAAACTAGATGGAAGGATAAACAAATGTAGATCTGCGATTAGGGTTTTTGACTTCTCGAGGGCTAATTTTAAAGAGTTAAGGAAATTAGTTAGGGAAGTGGATTGGACGGAGGAATTAGTGGATTTAAATGTGAAGGAGGCCTGGAATTACTTTAAGTCACAGCTGCGGAGACTGTTGGAAGCCTGCATCCCGAGAAAGGGGAAAAGAATCATGGGCAGGAGTTGCAGGCCAAACTGGATGAGCAAGCAACTCAGAGAGGGGATTAGACAAAAGCAGAAAGCTTACAGGGAGTGGAAGGAAGGCAGGATCAGTAAAGAAAGCTACCTTGCTGAGGTCAGAACATGTAGGGATAGAGTGAGGAAGGCTAAAAGCCGCATTGAACTGGAACTTGCAAAGGGAATCAAAACCAATAGTAAAAGGTTCTACAGCCACATAAATAAGAAGAAAACAAAGAAAGAAGAAGTGGGGCCGCTATACACTGAGGATGGAATGGAGGTTAAGGATAACCTAGGCATGGCCTAACATCTAAACAAGTACTTTGCCTCAGTTTTTAATAAGACTAGTGAGGAACCTTGCGATGATGGAGGGATGATAAACGGGAATGTGGATATGGAAGTGGATATTACTGCAACTGAGGTAGAGGCCGTACTTGAACAGCTCGATGGGTCGAAGTCGGAGGGCCCAGACAATCTCCACCCGAGGATATTAAAGGAACTGGCGCGTGAAATTGCGAGCCTGTTAGCGAGAATTTTTAAGCGATCGATAAACTCGGGGGTTGTGCCGTATGACTGGAGGATTGCTAATGTAGTTCCTATTTTTAAGAAAGGGAATAAGAGTGATCCGGGTAATTATAGGCCTGTTAGCTTGACGTCTGTAGTATGTAAGGTCTTGGAAAAAATTTTAAGGGAGAAAGTAGTTAAGGACATAGAGGTCAATGGTAATTGGGACAAATTGCAACACGGATTTACTAAAGGTAGATCGTGCCAAACCAATCTGATCTCCTTCTTTGAGAAGGTGACGGATTACTTAGATAAAGGAAATGCGGTAGATATAATTTACCTAGATTTCAGTAAGGCGTTCGACACGGTTCCGCACACGGAGCTGTTAGTTAAATTGGAAAAGCTGGGAGTGAATATGAAAGTTGTAAGGTGGATAAGGAACTGGTTAAAGGGGAGACTCCAGAGGGTCGTATTGAAAGGTGAACTGTCGGACTGGAAGGAGGTCACCAGTGGAGTCCCTCAAGGATCGGTTTTGGGACCGATCTTATTTAACCTTTTTATTACTGACCTTGGCACAAAGAGCGGGAATGTGCTAATAAAGTTTGCGGATGACACAAAGCTGGGGGGTATTGCTAACATGGAGAAGGACAGGGATCCTATTCAGGAAGATCTGAACCACCTTGTAAACTGGAGTAATAGAAATAGGATGAAATACAATAGTGAAAAGTGCAAGGTCATGCATTTAGGAATTAATAATAAGAATTTTGGATATACATTGGGGGCGCATCAGTTGGAAGCGACGGAGGAAGAGAAGGACCTTGGGGTACTGGTTGATAGCAGGATGACTATGAGTCGCCAATGTGATACGGCTGTTAAAAAAGCAAATGCGATTTTGGGATGCATCAGGCGGGGTATTTCCTGCAAGGATAAGGATGTGTTAGTACCATTGTATACGGCGTTGGTGAGATCCCATCTGGAATACTGTGTGCAGTTCTGGTGTCCCATGTTCAAGAAGGATGAATTCAAACTGGAACAGGTTCAGAGACGGGCTACGAGGATGATCCGAGGAATGGAAAAACTGCCTTATGAAAGGAGACTCAAAGAGCTTGGCTTGTTTAGCCTGGCCAAAAGAAGGCTGAGGGGGGATATGCTCGCCCTATATAAATATATCAAGGGGGTTAACGTTAGGGAGGGAGAGGAATTATTTAAGTTTAGTACTAATGTAGCCACGAGGACGAATGGGTATAAACTGGATATTAGGAAGTTTAGACTTGAAATTAGACGAAGGTTTCTGACCATTAGGGGAGTGAAGTTCTGGAATAGCCTTCCGAGGGAAGTAGTAGGGGCAAAAGACTTTCCTGGCTTTAAGACAAAGCTTGATAAGTATATGGAGGGGATGTTATGATAGGATCGTTAATTTGGGCAATTGATCTTGAATTACCACCAGACAGGTCTGCTCAATGGTCTGCGGGGAGATGTTGCATGCGATGGGTACTGAGTTGCTGCGGAGAACTCCTTCTTGGGTGCTAGCTGGTGACTCTTGCCCACATGCTCAGGGTTTAGCTGATCGCCATATTTGGGGTCGGGAAGGAATTTTCCTCCAGGGCGGATTGGCAGGTGCCCTGGAGGTTTTTCGCCTTCCCCTGCAGCGTGGGGCACGGGTCGCTTGCTGGTGGTGTCTCTGCAGCTTGAGGTCTTCAAACCATTTTTGAGGATTTCAATAACTCGGTCCTGGGATAGGGGTTGTATAAAATTGGATGGGTGGGGTTCTGTGGCCTGCCTTGTGCAGGAGGTCAGACTAGATGATCAGATTGGTCCCTTCTGACCTATGAGTCTATGAGTCTATGAGACTAAGGGAGGATATAATAGAGATTTATAAAATCATGACTGGTGTGCAGAAAGTAAACAAGGAAATGTTATTTACTCCTTCTTATAACACAAGAGCTAGAGGTCACCAAATGAAATTAATAGGCAGCAGGTTAAAAACAAAAAAAGAGGAAGTATTTCTTCCCACAATGCACAGTCAACCTGTAGAATTCCTTGCCATAGGATGCTGTGAGGGCCAAGAATATAACAGGGATGAAAAAAGAACTAGATATATTCATGGAGGATAGGACCATCAATGGCTGCTAGCCAGGGATGGCAGGAATGGTGTCCTTAGCCTCTCTTTGCCAGATGCTGTGAGTAGGTGACAGGGGATGGATCACTTGCTGATTCTCCATTCTGCTCCTTCTTTCTGGGGCACCTGGCATTGGCCACTGTCGGTAGACAGGGTATAGGGCTGGATGGTCCTTTGTTCTGACCCAGAATGGCCATTCTTATGTTCTTATCCCTTCCCTGTCCCTCCTGCTCCCCTGCAACTGGAAGCAGCTCCTGTCCCTTCCCTCCCGCTCTGTGCTGAAAGGCTGCTGCTGGACACATTCTGGTGTGAACCCTGGCAGAAATTGGGGGGAGGGGGGTGGTATGTGACCTTGCATACCCCTTTGCCCCCACATGTTTCCTTGCAAAGACTTGGTGCAAAGTAGCAGAAGAGGCAGATGCATCCCGGGGTCCAGGCAGGCATGAAAGGTACAGTGTGCCAGAGAAAGAGGGTCAGGTCAGTTGGTCAGTCACCCCCGCTTTTGTGAGAGAGGTATACAGGAATGTGTGTGTGTCACCTCTCCTCGTGTGTGTGTGTGGGCGGGTAGGGCTATGTGTGTCACCCCGCCCTGTGTGAACCCTAAAGCCTTAAAGAGAAGAAGGTAGTTACAAAGAAAACAACTATGTCCTAGTTGTTTTTAACAGGGGCTCAGTCAACTTGTTGTTAATTTGAACATTTGCACTGCATCGTTCTGATTGATTGTCATGGAGCTCCCTTGAATACGAGCAATTTTACCAGGTGTTCTGCATTCAGCATAGGGTGAGGAGGTCACTCTAAGTAGGTGGGACATCAATATGTAAGCAGCCCTTATAATCAGCTACTCCTGGGTTCTAAAGTTCTGACATTCACAGCTAAGCTCCTTGAAACCAGCTGATTCCTACCAACCAGAAATGACCTCGTCCTGATGTTCTTATGGAGTTAATGGAAGTGTTGCCTGAGTGAAGGCCTCAGGATTTGGGGTGTAGAGTACCAGAGGGCATGAGTAGGTTTCCAAGGAGATTTATTCTACAGTCACATATCTAAGAATGACCCAGTCCAAAGCCCACTGAGTTCAACAGCAAGACCCCCAGTGACGCTCGTGGGAGTGGATCAGGGTAACCTGGCAACCACTTCCTAACACTCAACCTCAGCGCAGTCACAGGAGCGTATCTCAGAGCCCCGGCTCCCCTCCTGCCCCTGCAGTCAGAGTTACGCACCCCCATTCTAGACAACCCCAGCTCAACATTTCCCAGGTTTCATGTTTCCATTCGCCCCTTCACAGATTCATTCCATGCAAATGACTCACCAGGCTCCGGCCCCAGCTGGGGAGGAGGAATCTCTCCCTGTGACCGGGTCGGAGAGCTGCAGGCGGCAGGGAATCTGCACTGATCGGGGCTGAGGTACAGGGATATTTATACTGCTGCCCTGGGAATCCCAGGGGGAGCTCAGAGCCAGCACGGAGCCCCAGGGACCTGCCTCTGTGCCTGGCTGAGGTGGTGAAGAGCAGCAGAGAATTAACCTTTTCTTCCTCTCACCTGTTTATCTGATTATTTTTCCTTTTATTCATTATTTTAAAAGGTCCTTGTAACACTGAGGCCCCCAGCAAAGAGTTCCTTGAAAACAGGTCTTGTTTCAGGCTTGAGAAACTCACTACAAAGCACTCAAGTATTACGGAATATTGACCCATAAAGAGTAGCATGTAAGGTGTGTGCAGAAAGCTTGTAACTTGTCAAACTTCATAACCATTGCAAAAGGCATGTCTGGGTAATAGCATAACATATTGCAATTCACAGTGACCTTTATGGACTTGGAGTCGAAGTTAGTCACCAGGGCAGTGTGTCTAGGTGATGGCACTTCCAGGAGGGTGTTGTCACCCCACCCTGGTTAGGTGAAGATGTAATGCCAGACTCCGTTCTCCAGCCTTGCTCCAGCCCAAGATTATCAGTGGAAAACCATGAGAGACAACTGCAGTCAGCACCACTTGGAGGTAAATAAAGGAACCGTACAACAGACAGGATTGCCCGGCCTATGAACAGAGACAAATGACTGTTTCATGATAACCCCAAGTGGGGAGCGGCCATCTGGATCCTTTCAAGGAGAAAACATCTCCTGGTGAGGGGACGTTCACATGAAAAATTGGATCCTGGAGTAAGGGGGTAACAGGGTGACTCACAGTCCTGGGAGCCGAAAGATCCATCCTAGTCGTTTTTAGACTGGAGAATTGCTAATATAGTTACCATTTTTAAGAAAAAGGGGAAAAGTGATCTGGGGAACTACAGGCCTTACCAACCTGATCTCCTTCTTTGAGAAGATAACTGATTTTGTAGACAAAGAAAATGCAGAAGATCTAATCTACCAGGATTTCAGTAAGGCATTTGATACAGTTCCACATGGGAAATTATTAGTGCCGTCGATTAATCGCAGTTAACTCATGCAATTAACTCAAAAATTAATCACAATTAATTGCACTTATAACAATAGAATACCAATTGAAATGTATTAAACATTTTTGGATGTTATTCTACATTTTCAATGTTGATTTCAATTACTACACAGAGTACGAAGTGCTCAGTGCTCACTTTATTTTATTGTTTTTGATTTCATGGGTAAAAAACCCACTTCTTCAGATGCATGGAGTGAAAATTACAGATGCAGACATAAACATGATGGCACATGAAGAGAAGGGATTACCTTACAAGTGGAGAAACAGTCATGAGAAGGACAATTCAGTCAGAGTGGATGTAGTCCACTCCCAATAATTGAGGAGGAGGTATCAATACCAAGAGAGGGAAAATTGCTTTTGTAGTGAGCCAGCCACTCCCAGTTGCTATTCAAGCCCAAATTAATGGTGTTAAATTTGCAAATGAATTGTAGCTCTGCAGGTTCTCTTTGAAGTCTTTTTTTGAAGTTTTTTTTGTTGAAGAATGGCTACTTTTAAATCTGTTATTGAATGTCCAGGGAGACTGAAGTGTCCTCCTAATGGCTTTTGTATGTTACCGTTCCTGATGTCTGATTTGTGTCCATTTATTCTTTTACATGGAGACTGATCAGTTTGGCCAATGTACAAGGTAGAGGGGCATTGCTGGCACAGATCACATTAGTAGCTGTGCAGGTGAATGAGCCCTTGGTGGTGTGGCTGATGTGGTTGGGTCCCATGATGGTGTCACTAGAGTAGACATAGGGACAAAGTGGACAATGGGGTTTGTTACAGGGATTGGTTTCTGGGTTAGTGTTTCTGTGGTGTGCTGTGGTTGCTGGTGAGTATTTGCTTAGAGGTTCGGGGGCTGTCTATAAGCGAGGGTTGGCCTGTCTCCCAAGGTCTGTGAGAGTGAGGGATTGTTTTTCAGGATAGGTTGTAGATCGTTGATGATGTGCTAGAGAGGTTTTAGTTGGGGGCTGTATATGATAGCCAGTGGTGTTCTGTTATTTTCCTTGTTGAGCCTGTCCTGTAGTAGGTGACTTCTGGGTACCCACCTCACTCTGTCAATGTTTCCTCACTTCCCCAGGTGGGTACAGTTTGTTTACATTGACGGAAGATACTGCTGCCTGCTTCTTATTTACAGTGTCACCTGAAAGTGAGAACAGGCATTCGCATGGCACTTTTGTAGCCGGCCCTGCAAGGTATTTATATGCCAGATATGCTAAACATTCGTATGTCCCTTTCATGCTTCGGCCACCATTCCAGAGGACATGCTTCCATGCTGATGTTCATTAAAAAAAAGAATGTGTCAATTACATTTGTGACTGTACTCCTTGGAGGGAGAATTGTATGTCTCCTGCTCTGTTTTACCTGCATGCTGCCACATATATCATGTTATAGCAGTCTCGGATAATGACCCAGCATATGTTCGTTTTAAGAATACTTTCACAGCAGATTTGACAAAATGCAAAGAAGGTACCAACGTGAGATTTCTAAGGATAGATACAGTGCTCGACCCAAGGTTTAAGAATCTGAAGTGCCATCTGAACTCTGAGAGGAACGAGATGTGGAGCATCCTTTTAGAAGTCTTAAAAGAGCAACACTCTGATGTGGAAACTACAGAACCCAAGCCACCAAAAAAGAAAATCAACCTTCTGCTGGTGGCATCTGATTCATGATGAAAATGAACATGCGTCAGTGTGCATTGCTTTGGATTGTTATCAAGCAGAACCCATCATCGGCATGGAAGCACGTCCTCTGGAATGCTGGTTGAAGCATGAAGGGACATATAAATCTTTAGTGCATCTGGCACGTAAATATCTTGCTATGCCACCTACAACAGCGTCATGCGAATGCCTGTTCTCACTTCCAGGTGACATTGTAAACAGGAAGGAGGCAGCATTATCTCCTGCAAATTGTAACCAACCTTGTTTGCCAGACTGATTGGCTGACCAAGAAGTAGGACTGAGTGGACTTGTAGGATCTAAAATTTTACATTGTTTTATTTTTTAATTCAGTTTTTTTACATAATTCTACATTTGTAGGTCCGACTTTCATGATAAACAGATTGCACTACAGTGCTTGTATTAGGTGAATTGAAAAATAATTTTTGTTGTTTTTTACAGTGCAAATATTTGTAATAAAAAATAAAAATAAAGTGAGCACTTTACACTTTCTATTCTGTGCTGCAATTGAAATTAATATATTTGAAAATGTAGTAAGCATCCAAAAATATTTAAAATAAATGGTCTTCTATTGTTAACAGTACAATTAATCGCGTGATTGAGCATGATTAATTTTTTTAAACACTCGATTCATTTTTTTAATCACTTGACAGTCCTAGAAGTCATCAGTTAAATTGGAGAAGATGGGGATTAATATGAGAATTGAAAGGTGGATAAGGAACTGGTTAAAGAGGAGACAACAACGGGTAGGACTGAAAGGTGAACTGTCGGGCTGGAGGGAGGTTACTAGTGCAGTTCCTCAGGGATAGTTCTTTGGATCAATCTTAAGGCAAGTTTATACTACAGCGCTACATCAGCCACCAGATGCGCTATGCCGATGGGAGAGAGCTCTCCCATCAACGCAAATTACCCACGTAATGTATTGTCTGTCTGCTCAGCAAACAGCACCTGGCTGTTGAAGGGGAGCTCCTGTATAGACTGCCGGGCCTCCAATGACAAGCCAGAAAGAAGAATCATACAATCAAAGAATATCAGGGTTGGAAAGGACCTCAGGAGGTATCTAGTCCAACCCCCTGCTCAAAGGAGGACCAATTCCCAACTAAATCATCCCAGCCAAGGCTTTGTCAAGCCTGACCTTAAAAACCTCTAAGGATGGAGATTCCACCACCTCCCTAGGTAATCCATTCCAGTGCTTCACCACCCTCCTAGTGATATTTTCCCCCTAATATCCAATCTAAACCTCCCCCCTCACTCTTCTTTTCTGCAGACTAAATAACTCCAGTTCTCTCAGCCTCTCCTAATAACTCATGTGCCCCAGCCCCCTAATAATTTTTGGTGCCCTCCATTGGACTCTCTCCAATTTGTCCACATCCCTTCTGTAGTGGGGGGACCAAAACTGGACATAATACTCTAGATGTGGCCTCACCAGTGCTGAATTGAGGGGAATAATCACTTCCCTCAATCTGCTGGTAATGCTCCTACTAATACAGCCCAATATGCCATTGGTCTTCTTGGCAACCAGGGCACACTGCTGACTCATACCCAGCTTCTTATCCACTGTAATCCCCAGGTCCTTTTCTGCAGAAATGCTGCTTAGCCAGTCGGTCCCTAGTGTGTAGCAGTGCATAGGATTCTTCCTTCATAAGTGCAGGACTCTGCACTTGTCCTTCTTGAATCTCATCAGATTTCTTTTGGTCCAATCCTCCAATTTGTCTAGGCCACTCTGGACCCTATCCCTACTCTCCAGCCTATCTACCTTTCTCCCCATTTTAGTGTCATCTGCAAACTTGCTGAGGGTGCAAATAATCCCAATATCCAGATCATTAATAAAGATATTGAACAAAACTGGCCCAATGACCGACCCGTGGGGCACTCCACTTGATACTGGCTGCCAATTAGACACTGAGCTGTTGATCACTACTCATTGAGCCCGATGATCTAGCCAGCATTCTATCCACCTTGTAGTCCATTCATCCAATCCATACTTTTTTAACTTGCTGGCAAGAATACTGTGGTACACCGTATCAAAAGCTTTGCTAAAGTCAAGATATATCACATCAACCACTTTCCACATATCCACAGAGGCAGTTATCTCATCATTGAAGGCAACCAGGTTGGTCAGGCATGACTTGCCCTTGGTGAATCTGTGTTGACTGTTCCTGATCGCCTTCCTCTCCTCCAAGTGCTTCAGAATGGATTCCTTGAGGACCTGCTCCACGATTTTTCCAGGGACTGAGATGAGGCTGACTGGTCTGTTATTCCCCAGGTTCTCTTTCTTCCCTTTTTAAAATATGGGCACTATATTTGCGTTTTTCCAATTGTCCGGGGCTTCCCCCGATCGCCATGAGTTTTCAAAGATAATGGTCAATGGCTCTGCAATCACATCCACCAACTCCCTCAGCACTCTTGGATGCATTAGATCTGGACCCATGGACTTGTGCACATCCAGCTTTTCTAAATAGTCCTTAACCTGTTCTTTCACTACCGAGGGCTGCTCACTTCTTCCCCATACTGTGTTGCCTAGTGCAGCAGCCTGGGAGCTGATCTGGTCTGTGAAGACGAAGGCAAGAAAAGCGTTGAGTACTTCAGCTTTTTCCACATCATCTGTCACTAGGTGGCTTCCCCCATTCAGTAAGGGGCCCACACTTTCCCTGACCTTCTTCTTGTTGCTAACATACCAGTAGAAACCCTTCTTGTTACTCTTCACATCCCTCGCTAGCTGCAACTCCAATTGTATCCTGGCCTTCCTGATTACACCTCTGCATGCTCTAGCAATATTTTTATATTCCTCCCTAGTCATCTGTCCAAATTTCCCATTTTTTTTAAGCTTTCTTTTTTGTGTTTAAGATCAGCATGGATTTCACTGTTAAGTCAAGCTGGTCACCTGCGATATTTTCAATTCTTTCTGCACTTCAGGATAGTTTGTTCCTACACCCTCAATAAGGCATCTTTAAAATACAGCCAGCTCTCCTGGACTCCTTTCCCCCTCGTATTAGCTTCCCAGGGGATCCTGCCCATCAGTTCCCTGAGGGAGTCAAAGTCTGCTTTTCTGAAGTCCAGTGTCCGTAGTTTGCTCCTCTCCTTTCTTTCTTTTGTCAGGATCCTGAACTCAACCATCTCATGCTCACTGCTGCCTAGGTTGCCACCCACTTCTACTTCCCCTACCAATTTCTCCCTGTTTGTAAGCAGCAGGTCAAGAGGAGCACAGCCCCTATTTGGTTGCTCCAGCACTTGTAGCAGGAAGTTGTCCCCAATACTCTCCAAAAACTTCCTGGATTGTCTGTGAACTGCTGTATTGCTCTCCCAGCAGATGTCTGGGTGATTGAAGTCCCCCATCAGAACCAGGGCCTGTGATCTGGAAACTTCAGTTAGTTGTCCAAAGAAAGCCTCGTCTACCTCATCCTTCTGATCCAGTGGTCTATAGCACATGCGCACTGCAACATCACCCTTGCTGCTCTCGCCTCTAAACTTTACCCAAAGATTCTCAGCAGGCTTTTCTCCAGTTTCAAACTGAACCTCTGAGCAATCATACTGCTCTCTTACATACAGTGCAACTCCTTCACCTTTCCTCCTGTACGGTTTATAGCCGTCCATGATAGTGCTTCAGTCATGTGAACTGCCCCACCATGTTTCTGTTATTTCTATCATGTCAAGAAGCCAGGACGCCCTCTGCATGGAGATGGCCGAGGCCATGGTGCATGCCGCAGAGTCTGCCGTATCCGAAGCTGTTAGCAGGGCCACTCTGGCAGCAGTCTTCCCCTCACTGAGGATTACCTAGAACTCTTTTCTGGTGTCCTCGGAAAGCAAATCCTCAAACTTGGCCATGGCTTGCAGCATACTGAAGTCATAGCTGCCAAGGAGGGCTTGGTGGTTGGCCACCCTCAACTGGAGGATGAATAAACTTTGTATCTGAACAAATCCAGCCTCTTTGAGTCTTTATTCTTAGGAGTGGCTCACGGTTGGCTTTGTCTCTTCCACTCATTAATGGCTGCTACTACCAGGGAGTTTGGGTCTGTGTGGATAAATAGGTACTCAAGGCCCTTAGCCTGTACAAAGTACTTTCTGCCCTCTTGGAGATGGGGGGCAGGGATGAAGGCATCTGCCACAAGGCGTTTGTGATCTTAGACACCCCTTCATGGAGGGGCAGAGCCACCCTGGCTGGTGCCGTTGTGCAGAGGACATTGAACAGGGAGTCCAATGGTTCCTCTAGTTCCTCCGCCTGGAACCCCAAGTTAGAGGCAACTCATCAGGCAAAGATGAGCAGGAAGCCAGTGCCACAGGGTTTGACACGTCCAGCTGGCTGATCCCCAGGGTCTGCATGAGCCTGAGGGGTTCCCTCCTCAGGAATAGCGGGCTCTGGGGGAGGGCAGAATATTGAGGCCGATGGCTTGTCCGAGGCCCCCGCCACTGACCTGAGCCCCTGTGAAGACTGGGTAAAGCCCCAGGGGTTCCATGGGTACCAGACAGCTGGCCACTGGCTCTGGGCAGTTGGCAGTACTGCTGACATCGAGGGGACCACCGGTGCCCACGCCGGCAATGACTCCAGTCCTGTGCTGGAGCTCGAGGCTGAGTGGTTGCTCTCGGGTGACCACGATCGAGTAATCGGTGATCCTGGTCACTGCAGTGCAGATTCCTGTGCCTGGATGAGGAGCTCTCTGCTCAGGACGAATCTCTTCTGCGAGTCCATGGAGACTGGTGGCATTCAGCGGATCTGCGACGGCACTCCGGTGATCTACACCTCACACTGCTTGACCAGTACCAGGATCTAGCAGTTCAGTTGCCAGGGAGACCTTCCCCGCAATCTAGGGTATCTGTGTGGTGGCGATGAGTACTAGTGACTCTGCTCCTGAGGCTGACTGTCCCGGGCCTATGACTGGTGCCGCACCATGGGTGAAGCAGTGAGCCGGTCCCTGCGCTGTCGATGCCGGAAAGGGCGGACCTCTACAGGCCTGTGCCAGGTCACCGGTGAGGTGTGCCTTGAGCCTTTTGGACAGTGCCCTGAGTTCAGAGACCAATGAGGGTTTCGCTGAGCCTGCCTCTCTGCTTTCGAGGCCGGGTGGCTCCGTGCAGGCGAGCGCTGGCAGGCCATCCACTGCGATGGGGAGCAGCACCGCTGAACCGGAGACCTACAGAAAGGACCCAAGGCGTGTTTACCCCTAGACCGAGGTGACGCCGTAGCTTGTGTGGGTGGTATTGGTAGTGTCAGGATATCCTATGCTGCCTGCAGGGCCTCAGGTGTCAACTGGATCTCTGACGAAGGCCCTCATCATTGTCTGGCTTGTCAGACATGGGTCGGGATAGGCTGGAGCACTCGACCTGAGCTAGGCCCCAACTCCCAGTAGGAGGTATCAAGCCGCCCTTCTCTGGCCTTGGCTCCCCTCCTGCCCTCTTCTTTCCCTTGTGGGATATAGGAGTTCTTCCCTCCCGCTTGGCAGATGCTGGGGAGAGGGATTGGCGCCGGTGGGGCGCTCCACTCTGATGCTGTGGTGCTCAGGGCACAGCCAGACCTCGATTGCTCTGGTGCCAGAGTTAGAGCTGACTCCATTAGAAGTGCTTTGAGATGGAAGTCTCTCTCCTTCTTAGTCTGAAGGACTTGCAGATATGGCACTTGTTGCTTATATGCAACTTGCCCAGACACCTTAAGCAACTATTATGCAGATTGCTGATGTGCATCAGTTTCTTGCAACAATCACAGGGTTTAAAGCCTAGGGACTGGGGCATGCCCCATCCCTAGGCTAGGTCCTGTTCGGGACCAATCAAGCAAAACCACTAACACACTAAGGGAAACTGTTAACTATAAAAGTTCGAAACAATGAAGCAAGCAAAAAAAGGCTAGCGGAAGCAGCAGACATTCCAGCGCCTTCACTGGCAGATAGAAGGAAATGAGGGTGGGGCGAACTGGTGGTGCCCCTTATACCGCAGCATGTGTGTGTCACTCCAGAAGGTGCCAGAGCCAGGCCCCTATGGATACCACTAAGGGAAAAACTTCCAGCACCGATGCTTGTGGCGAGCACACACACCTAATACAGAATGGACATGAGCAAACACTGGAAGAAGTCTACAAATACTGATGGGAGAAGAAATAGGAAATTGGGGTTTTCTGTTCTCTCTGGATCATATTACAGGAACAAGGGGACTGTCCATTATAAGGGAAGGTGGGAAAGAAACTCTTTCACACAAGGTATATTTAGCCTGTGGAACTCACTGCCACATGAAGTCATTGATGTTAAGGATGTAGACAAGATAATGGTTTCACCCAGTCTGGCAGTTCTTATAGTCTCCCTTCACAACCCAGAGCAGGCCATTGCTGGGAGCTCACCAGGTTCTCCAGGTTCTCCTCATCCAGGCTGAGTGGGCGTAAGTGCTGACGGATCACCTCGTTCAGAGCTCGCACATACTCCACGCGCTCCTGCAGCTCTGTCATCTGGCCCTGGTATTGCTCCAGCTGCAGGAAGAGTGAGTGCCATTCTCTGTTAGACTGGGGCTGGACCCATCTGCTGCCTTCCCAGCAGATCACCCAGCCCCTCATGCTGAGTGCCCCAGATCTCCACTCACTGAGCTCTGAGAGGCAGGGCTGCGCTGGGTGCCTCTGGCACAGACACCTGCCGTGAGTCTCCAGAGAGACTGATGCACTGTGGGTGCAATGCTTAATGAAAACCCAGGAAAAACAAATGTAACAAACAGAATTTTGTCCATTTCTCTGGATAAAATGAAAAACCAAAACTCCTTTGTTTGGGCTGAACAAAATGCAATGGTGGAACGGATTGCTTCCACATTGCTGGCACTTGTATTTTCGGGTTTTTGTATCTGAAACTAGTCACCAAATTCAGCCGGAATGTACATGTTTCAGTGCCATGACAAGGTTTCTTTGGTGAACTGACAATTTGCCCAGCTCTGGTTATTAGCTCTGAAGCCCACTGCTCTGGTAGACTCCTGCTAACAGCAGCCAGTCTCTCTGCGGATACACCAGCATGGGACCCCATACAGAGTGCCTGGCTTGGGTGGTGGGGCTGAATTCTTGCTCCTTGGGGATGGCTGCCAATCCAGCTGAAGGCATGGGGTGGTGCTATGGAGAAGGGAAAGCCTCAGTCTGCTCAAAGAGGAGTGGAGTGGGACAAAATGGTGGGACCGGTGGGAATGCGTGTTGGGCCGCAGCTGGCTAAGCTCAGCAGAGCATGGAGTCCGTGGAGGTCTGTTCCAGCCATACCTTCTGGGAGCACTTGGCGATGGTGAAGATGTCAGTGCTGATGCTCTGGTAGAGCTGCACGACCCCACCAAGCTGGGAAATGAGGATCTCGCTGCGCTGGGATGTCTCCTCTTTGATGATGGAGTACAGCAGGGGCACTGGGGGGCATGGAGCAAGCGGGTATCAGGCCATGAGACAAGGACAGCCAGCGCTGCTGCCATCACCAATTTCCCATCCACAGGTACCCCCCAACTCTTTGTGTGTGACCACAGAGACCCCCCAACTTGGGCCTGTCACCAACCCTCCATGTGTGACCACCGCTCCCCACTTACTAACGGCCCAATACCCGCCCATCACCAGCCGCACACTCCCAGAGTCCACAGCTCTCCCCTACTAATGGCCCATTACCCCCCCATCACCAGTCGCACACTCCCAGAGTCCACAACTCCCCCTTACTAATGGCCCATTACCCCCCCCATCACCAGCCGCACACTCCCAGAGTCCACAGCTCTGCCCTTACTAACGGCCCTTTACCCCCCCATCACCAGCCGCACACTCCCAGAGTCCACAGCTCTCCCCTACTAACGGCCCATTACCGCCCCCATCACCAGTCACACACTCCCAGAGTCCACAGCTCTCCCCTACTAACGGCCCATTACCGCCCCCATCACCAGTCACACACTCCCAGAGTCCACAGCTCCCCCCTTACTAATGGTCCATTACCCCCACATCACCAGCCGCACACTTCCAGAGTCCACAGCTCTCCCCTACTAACGGCCCATTACCGCCCCCATCACCAGTCACACACTCCCAGAGTCCACAGCTCTCCCCTACTAACGGCCCATTACCGCCCCCATCACCAGTCACACACTCCCAGAGTCCACAGCTCCCCCCTTACTAATGGTCCATTACCCCCACATCACCAGCCGCACACTTCCAGAGTCCACAGCTCTCCCCTACTAACGGCCCATTACCGCCCCCATCACCAGTCACACACTCCCAGAGTCCATAGCTCCCCCGCTTACTAATGGTCCATTACCCCCCCATCACCAGCCGCACACTCCCAGAGTCCACAGCTCCCCCCTTACTAATGGTCCATTACCCCCCCATCACCAGCCGCACACTTCCAGAGTCCACAGCTCTCCCCTACTAACGGCCCATTACCGCCCCCATCACCAGTCACACACTCAGAGAGTCCGTAGCACCCCCGCTTACTAATGGTCCATTACCACCCCTCATATCACAAGCTACCCCCACCCCTGAGCCCATTATCGGGTCCCATTACCCCTCTCCTGTGACCAGCCATTCCCCCTACAGCACTCCATCACCCCGACTAACCCCACCTGACTTTTGCCAGCTCCACGAGGGGCTCACTGCCCCTTGCCCATGTGAATACCTCTGCCCCTCCTGATGCCCACCTAGCAATCCCCCACAGGGTGCACCATCCTCTGCATGCCCCCTCACGCCCACACACCAATCTTCTGCTGCACACTGCTGCAATCCACCAAGAGGAGCCAGTTGCAGGTGATGACCATGGAGGGCACCTCTCTGACACGTTCTGCCCAGGCACGCAGCTGTACGACTCGCTGCACATATTTGCCCGTGGGCCAGCCCTTCATCAGCTCCAGCTGCTTGGGGCTCCAGCTGTGAGCAAAGCTGTGGATCTCTGCCACCCATGTGTGCTGCTTGCAGATCTCCTGAGTCTCACTCAGTGCCTCCTGCAGGAATAGCACAGGGCTCTCAGCAAACCACAGCACCAGGCCCCAGGAGACACAGAGCAAACCCCACCATTCGCCATGCCTCCCTCAAAGCCAACCCGGCAGCCTGGTCCCAGGGAGCCCAGCCTCCACCCGGGATCCCACTTCCTGTCTGAGCTGGGGCAAGCTATCGCCCAGGTAAGACAATGGCTTTGGAGAAGGCTGAGCTCTGAGAGGAGCCAGGCTGGGCCCTGGTCTGGGAGTTCCAGGAGGAAGTGGCCAGAGGGGAGTGAGTGCTGTGTTGTCAGAGGTGTGTTTTTAGAAGCACTACCGGTGTGGTGCTCTGCTCTCTCCTTGTTGGTATCACTCAGCTGCGTGCGTGTGTTCCCTCTTGTGCTGCCCCAGCTCTGCAGATAGCTGACACAGCAGACCCGAAGAGAACCCCCAAATGACCACAGAGTCTAGTAAGGTACGAAGGCACGTCGGCCAGGTTTATTGTGCTCGGACACAATTGCAGTTCCCTCCAGATTGTTACTCTACAGGGCATCCTACGAGAAAGTGTCCCCGGTCAATGGACTCGGCTCAGTTAGTGGCAAACTACAGTTTCCACTGCCCCCTATTCCGGACAAAGACATCGCCCCAGGGATACATTTTTATACACAGGTACAAACAAGTTACACATCACTCCTGACGTATTGAGGTGCAACCCCTCTACGCAGCAAGGTACAACCCCTCTACGTAGTAAAGTGCCACCTCTCACCTTGTATATGTTGGTTCGATCAAAACAACTCTATCCATCCTATTACCCTTTTGCCCCTGTCATTGGGATGGGTCAGTCTGTTCCTTGTTCTCTGTGTGGAATGTGCAAGTATGTGAATGTTCTGATCTCTAGTGTTCAGGACCTTTTAGGTACGTATCTTCTTGCAGCATCAGCCCTTTCCTTGCCAGCTTCTGTGAGCAGGGCCTGCCTCTGGCTCACAGCTTCATTTTGCTTTATGTTAGCAAAGTCTTGGCCCTTATTTTAGTTCAGGCCTCAAACCTCATACTGGGCCTTTATCAGGACCTTCACTTACTACACGCTGGAGAAGGCCCCAGTGGGCAGGGGATAAATAGGAGGGAGAGGCAGAGCGGAGTTCAGGAGGTGAGATCATTGTACTGGGTACTGCAGCGATGCCCAGAGGCCCCACTCAGGATCAGGCCCCGTTACACTGGGTGCGTCACTGACTCCAAGGGAGAGACGGCCCCCCCAGAGCTCATGTCTGTAGGGCTCACTGCACACAGCGTGAGCCGGGGTATGCTCAGTCGGCTGCAGCTGGAAACGCCAAAGCTGCAGTGGTCAATCAGCTCTTAGCAGTGGAGAAGCAGGGAGGCGCTGTGGGATGCAGTGAAGAGGGATGTTGGTGACATGATCGGAAATGTCCAAGATGTGGATGGGGCGGCCGCGCGCAGGCAGCCCTGGGCCCAGGACCATGAGGCTGGGCCAAGAGCTCTGGCGAAAGGCCAGCTCTTAGAGACATTGCGAAGGGAAAAGAGGCTAGGCAGGCCCCTCACTCACCGCCGGCAAAGCCCGCTGGCTGGCCAGGGCCTCCTGGATACTGCTGTCCCAGCGCAGGTCCTGCTCCAGTTGCTCCCTCGACGGCACTGGGTACTGGCTCCTCAGCCGGTGCCCACTCACCTCTAGGCCCCCGATGACCTTCAGATCCAGATGGTGCACCAGCTGTGGCTCCTGGCCAGAGAGCACCTCAGCAGGCAGACTCTGGAGCAGCTCATCGGGGGACTCGGGGGCCAGGGCCTCAGGGCCTCCTTTATCTGCTTCTCGAAGGGCTGCACAGGAGAAATACAGAGACAGTGAGGGCTCAACCAAAAATCTCAGCAGGGACGATGGGGGGTGCACACTCCCCTCCCTGGCACCGGTGTAGTGGGCAGAAGCAGGGCCTCTGCCCCATCTGCTCTGTGCCCCACCCTGGGAGGCCCTGTGGCAGTGTTCCATCTGGCCAGGAAGCAGCAGATGACGATGGGCCCTGCATGAGGAAGTCACCTACCACTTGGCTGGGGATTGCACAGCACCACTGCCAAGTCCTGACTTCTGAGAGTCTC
Source organism: Gopherus flavomarginatus (assembly GCF_025201925.1). NCBI lineage: Eukaryota > Metazoa > Chordata > Testudines > Testudinidae > Gopherus > Gopherus flavomarginatus. Next base: position 373,047,760 of record NC_066617.1, on the reverse strand, counting down.
TGTCTCTCCAGGACTCTGCTCAGGTTGGGTCACTGGCTTCTCCTTCCTGGTGCTGGTTACCTGCAGGGACAGGAGAGGAACTGGGAGATCTAAAAGATCTTTAGATACAATAAAGGAAGATGCTACTGAGAAACCTGTTACATGAAATGAAGCTGCAGGCCTGCAACGAAAACTCGATTGACTTGAGCCAGCTTTTATGGCTGTATTTTGGAGCTTACTCTTGGAAAGATTTCATATAACTAGCCAAAAACTGCAAAATGTTTGTATTGATATACAGACAGTTGTAGAACTCTACAACTCACTAATAGGATACATTAACTCCATACGAGATTTGTTTGATATGTACGAAGAGAAAGCCAAAAAAAAAAGACCTGAAATTGAAGACTATGAATTTGACACAAAGTGACAAAGAAAGCGTAAACTGCAAGTTGAGGAGACATGCAAAGTTAAAGTGGAAATGTGTAGTAGAGATAAATTTAAAGTAGATACCTTTTTAACAATACTAGACCTTGTATGTTCTGAACTGAAACACAGAATTAACGTGTATCGAGAAATTTATGGCAGATTTCAGTTTCTCTCTAACGTTACCAATACTTCAACAGCAGATATAAAAGTTCTTGCTAAAAACTTACAGCTATGCTACCAAGGCGATTTAGAAGAATCACTCATGAATGAGTGTTTACATTTTCGATCATATTTGGAAGGCGTTGAAATTCCTGAAAATGAAAAGAAGTCAATTCTAAGATATTGCAGCCTTCTTTGAAATTGAAACATTCCTTCAGTATATCCAAATCTTGAGATTGCCTTCCGAATGTTCATTTGCACCCCTGCTAAAAACTGTTCAGCAGAACGATCATTTTTGGCATTCAAAAGGGTGAAAAACTATTTGAGGGCTAATCTCAGTGAAGAAAAATTAAACTCTCCTTCTATCTTGACAATTGAAAATAATTTAACAACTTCTCTGGACTACACAGAAGCCACTCAAAGGTGTAGGCTTAAACAAATGTAATTACATACCACTCAAATACTTCTATTTCTTTCATTGTATCTACATAAAATAAAAAATAAATATTTGATATAAAACCAGACTCCCACATGAATGTGGCGTTTTGGATCCATGCGCAGTCCTGCGCTATAACCAAAATCACGCTATACAGACTAAAACTAAAAAAAACTATAACAAGTTCATATGGGGCCAGCTGTAGGGGGCGGCAATTATTACAGGGCCTAAGGCCGGCAGAATCATTAATCCGCCACTGAAAAGGGTCAATAGTTCTCTTTCATAGAATCATAGAATTGTAAAATATTAGGGTGGGAAGAGACCTCAGGAGGTATCTAGTCCAAATCCCTTCTCAAAGCAGGACCAACACCAACTAAATCATCTCAGTCAGGGCTTTGTCAAGCGGGGCCTTAAAAACCTCTAAGGATGGAGATTCCACCACCTCCCTAGGGAACTCATTCCAGTGCTTTACCATCCCACTAGTGAAATAGTGTTTCCTAATATCCAACCCAGATCTCCTTTTTTGGGACCCCTCTTCAGGTACTTGAAGGCTGCTATCAAATCCCTCCTCTCTCTTCTCTTCTGCAGACTGCACAATCCCAGTTCCCTCAGCCTCTCCTCATAAGTCATGTGTCCCAGCCCCCTGATCATTTTCGTTGCTCTCTGTTGGACTGTCTCCAATTTGTCCACATCCCTTCTGTATTGGAGGGAACCAAAACTGGACGCAATACTCCAGATGTGGCCTTACCAGTGCCGAATAGAGGGGAATAATCACTTCCCTTGATCTGCTGGCAATGCTCGTACTAATACAGCTCAATAGGCTGTTAGCTTTCTTGGCAACAAGGGCACACTGCTGACTCAAACCCCGATTTCTCTGCACTGTAATCCCCAGATCCTTTTCTGCAGAACGGCTGCTTAGCCGGTTGGTCACCAGCCTGTAGTGGTGCATGGGATTCTTCCGTCCTAAGAGAAGGACTCTACACTCTGCTAATAAAGTAGTTTCCCCTCCCTGCCAAGTTTAGTCTGTTGCAGAACTAGCTGAATTCACAAGAACCAGGAACCAATTTTTCATGAGAGCTTCTCAGCCTCACAAGCAAAAGGATCCAGAGGGCCTCTCCCCACTCTGTGTTATCCTGAAAGTCTTTTGTCTCTGTTCATAGGCAGGTCAGTCCTGTCTGCTGTAATGTTCCTCAATTTACTCTCTAAGTGGTGTTGATTATTTGAAGTTGTCTCTTATGGTTTTCTATTGATCATCTTGGGACAGAGCGTGGCTGGAGAACTGAGCCTGGCATTACATCCCCAGCTAAACAGGGTAGGGTGACGATGCCCTCTTGGAATGGTCATCACCTAGATACACTGCCCTGGTGACTAACTTCTCCTCCAGGTCCATAAAGCTCACTGTCAATATAACTACATTTCCTTAACTATTACCTGGACATGCCTTTTGCAATGGTTATGAAGCTTGACAAGTGACAATCTTTCTGCACACACCTTACATGCTACTCCTCAATGGTTAATATTCCATGAGACTTGTATGTGGTGTAGTGAGTCTGTCAGGCCTGAGATATGAGCTGTTTGCGAGGAAGAGGGAACTCTTTGTTGGGGGCCTCAGTGTCACAAGGGCCTTTCTAAATAAGGAACAAAAGGAGAAATGATCAGATCAAACAGGTGAGAGGAGGAAAGGGTTAATTCTCTGCTGATCTTCCCCACCTGAGCCAGTCACAGAGGCAGGTCCCTGGGGCTCCGTGCTGGCTCTGAGCTCCCCCTGGGATTCCCAGTGCAGCAGTATAAATATCCCTGTATCTTAGCCCTGGTCAGTGCAGATTCCCTGCCGCCTGCAGCTCCCCGACCCGGTCACAGGCAGAGATTCCTCCTCCCCAGCTGGGGCCGGAGCCTTGTGAGTCGTTTGCATGGAATGAATCTGTGAAGGGGCGAATGGAAACATGAAACCTAGGAAATGTTGAGCTGGGCTTGGCTAGAATGGGGGTGCGTAACTCTGACTGCAGGGGCAGGACGGGAGCCGGGGCTCTGAGATACACTGCTGTGACTGCGCTGAGGTTGGGTGTTGGGAAGAGGTCACCGGGTTACCCTGATCCACTCCCAGGGGAGTCACTGGGGGTCTTGCTGTTGAAGTCAGTGGGCTCTGGACTGGGCCATTCTTGGTTATGTGACTGTTCAGAGTAAACCTCATTGCAAACCTCCTCAGGCCCTGTAATATTCTGCACCCCAAATCCCAAGGCCTTCACTCAGGCAACCCTTCCATTAAAATCAATAAGGACCCCAGAACTGGGTCCATTCCATTGGGAGAAAATAGCTGGTTTCTAGCAACATATCCATAAATGTACAAACTGTATAATCCAGGAGTAACTGATTATAATTGCTGCTTTGATACTGATTGTGACAGGTTCTCCCCAGAGTACCATCCGGAACTGGGGTACCACTGAGCGGGCTGACCCCCCAGCCTGGGCTGCCTCTCGCACTGTACAGCTGTGACAAGCTGCAAAGCCCTCCAACCTGCACTTTCACCAGCATCACACAGGTAGAGACACACCCAGCTGCAACTGGACACAGGCTCTTTAACCACCAGCTTTCCAGGCTAGTACCCCAGAGCAGTACGATCCTGCCCTAGTCAAATCTGGGCAGTCTGTGTGTTTAATACCCCTGCACCTATCACTCAGAGTGAAGACAACCATGCAAACTTGGGGTAACCAAACCGAGATTTTCCCCAAGCACTCCAGTCAAAGCTCACGGTTTAGATTATAACAGAACAAGTTTATTAACTACAAAAATAGATTCTAAGATTTTATAAGAAGCTTAGGTTGCATTTTTGTTTCTTTGCTAGGTAATCTGCTTTGATCTGCTTCGCATCACTAAAAATCTATTTTGGTATTTAATAAACTAGTTTTGGCTTTATCTAAACAAGTGAGTTGGAATGAAGCGCCTGGGAAAATCATAGCTCGACTGGCGGAGGCTGTCGTATATTCTTTCCACATTCAGGGAGGGGGCGAATTCTATGAGCTTACGCTGTACAGTTCTCAGTGTAGGGTGAGACTGTAACATTTTGGGTTTACACTCCAGTGGGGGTACGAATCTGGGAAGCTGGTGGTTAATTTGGCTGCAGCCTTTCTATTGTTGGTTCATGCAGTGGCTGGTTAGAGCCTGCGTGTAACTGCAGCTGGGTGTGTCCCTACGTGTGTGGATGCTGGTGTAAGTGTAAGATGGGGAGCAGGTCTGCAGCTTGTCACAGCAGCACAGTGTGAGGGGGGCACAGACTGGGGGGTCAGAGGGCTCAATGAAACCCCAGTTCCATGTGGTTCCCCTGGTGGAACCCATCACACTGTAGCAAGTGCAGTCCAGTCCTAGCCAACACTCACCTTCCACTGATTGTCTCTTTTGCTGTTAGTTACAGGAAACTGAACAGAAAATCCAAATGATAGCACATGATGCCAGCTTACAATCACACCTTTTTTGCCCCAGTGACCTATATCCTGACTGGCATCCCGGAAACGGAGGTGTCTCATGTCTGGATCTCCATTCCCTTCTGTCTGATGTACGTTGCAACACTTTTTGGAAACTGTCTCCTACTATTCATCATACTGACAGAACGAAGCCTCCATGAGCCCATGTATCTATTCCTGTCCATGCTGGCTGCTGCTGATCTGCTGTTATCTACCACGGCAGTGCCTAAGATGTTGGCTGTATTCTGGTTTGGAGCGGTGGAAATTTCTTTTGCTGCCTGCCTGACCCAGATGTTCTTCATCCATGTCAGTTTTCTGGCCGAGTCGGCCATCATACTGGCCATGGCATTTGATCGGTACATTGCCATCTGTGACCCCCTGAGATACACCATGATACTAACTAAGTCTGTGATCGGGAAGTTGGGGCTGGCAGTTGTCACAAGAAGTTTCTGTTTCAATTTCCCTGTCATCTTTCTCGTGAAGCAGCTGAAGTTCTGCAGAACCAACCTCGTGCCTCACACCTATTGTGAGTACATGGCCATAGTCCGGCTGGCCTGCGACGACATCACAGTCAGTATCTGGTATGGCGTAGCTACGGCTATTTTAGTAATTGGTTTGGATGCTGTGCTCATTGCTTTGTCTTATGGGCTGATCCTCAGGGCCGTTTTCCAGCTCCCAACGAATGATGCCCGGCTCAAGGCTATTTGCACCTGCAGCTCCCACCTCTGTGTCATATTGGTGTTCTACACACCGGTCTTTTTCCTCATTTTTGCACGCCGATTTGGGCACATCATCCCAGGTTATATTCTCATCCTGCTGGCCAACCTCTATGTGATCATTCCCCCCATGTTAAACCCCATCGTTTATGGGTTGAAATCAAAAGAGATCCTGAAACGGGTGATCAATGTGTTTCATCGGTGGTGCAGGGGAAGCTCCCTGCTGAGCTAAATCAGGACACAGAAAATGCTCTGGGACTTGAAAATTAAGCACAAGTTTTCATTGGAACTATAGGGATATTTTTATTATGTACTTCCACAGAGTAAGGTTGAAAGTTTCTCTCGTCAACAGAATTTGAGTCCAATGAAAGCTTTTTCCACACCCAGTTTCTCTCTCTAATATCCTGGGGCACACATGGCTGTAACAGCACAGCGCCCTGCCACAGAAAACAGCCAGACGGAGTGAGTCTTGTTCTAAGTTGAAGGGAAACAACAAAACAAGAAAGCATAAAGATAAAATCACTTTGTGAGAGCGAGAGCACGGTGTGTGCTCCTCTGTGACAAGCTGTATCCGAGTTGCACTCTTAATGGCCAAGGAGAGCAGCAGCCAAAGGGGACGTGCAATAAAGCCATGGGAAGTGCACTGTGCTGCACATTGGGAGACGGGAGCTCTAGCGTTCATTCTAGCACTTACCTGCTGTGTCACCTTGGGAAAGTTTCTTTCCTCCTCAATTTCCTAATTGGCAAAGTGAACACATTTTGGGGCCAGCATGGAAGCCAGGTACAAGTCTCCTCAGGGAGACAGCAGAGAGAACATACAAAAAGTCATCTACTGGGACAAACAAATGGTCCATCTAGCCCAGTGTCCTGTCTTCCGACAGTGACAAATGCCAGATGCTTCAGGGGAGTGAGCAGAAGAGGGCAATTACTGTGTGATCCATCCCTGTCTTCCCATCCCTGCTTCTGGTGGGCAGAGGTTTTGGGACACCAGCAGCATGGGCTTGCATCCCTGTCCAGCTTGGCTAATAGCCATTGATGGACCTATCCCCCATCAACTTATCTAAGAATTTTTCAATCCTTTCCCATCACAACATCCCCTGGCAGTGAGTTCCATAGGTTAGCTCTGTGTTCCATTAAAAAAACATACATTCTTTTTTTTTGTATTAAACCAGCTACCCTGGTTTTTGCATTGTGTGAAAAAGAAAATAACATTTCTCTATTCACTTTCTCAGCACCAGTCATGATTTTATAGACCTCTGTCATAACCCCCCTTAGTTGTCTCTTTTCTAAGTTGAACGGTCCAAGTCTTTTTAGTCTCTCCTCATATGAAAGCCATTCTGTACCCTTAATTGTCTTTCTTGACCTTCTCTGACCCTTTTCAAGTTACACTATATCTTTACCGAGTTTGGGTACCAGAACTGCACACACTATTGAAGGTGTGGCCGTACTATGGATTTATATAGTGGCAGTATAACATTTTCTATCCATATCCTAATGTTACTTAACGATCTATTGGCCTTTTTGACTACTGCTGTGCATAGAGAAGAAATTTTCAAAGAACTACCCTATGACTGCTCCAAAATCTCTTGGTTGGGTGGTATCAGCTAATTTAGATCCCATCCTTATATATGTGTATTTAGGATGATTTTTTCCAGTGTGCCTCATTTTTCACTTATCAATGCTGAATTTAATTGGACATTTCGTTGCCCAGTGAGATCCCTCTGTAACTTTTCTCATTCAACTTTGGATTAAACTATCTTGAAAAATTGTGTGTATCCTCCAAACTTTGCCACTTCACTGTTACTCCGTTTTCCAGATCATTAAGGAATGTGTTGAACAACGCTGGTCCCAGTACAGGATCCTTGGGGGACCCCACTGTTAACCTCTCTCCATTGTGAAATGGACCATTTATACCCCCTTATTTCCTATATTTTAACCAGTTACTGATGCACGAAGGGGCAGAGAGATGTAGACCCTGGATGACATCCATACAGGCTGTGAATATGGGGTGGGACTCAGGAGATCTGCTTTCTGTTTCCACACTCTGACACTACCCTGCTGGAGAACGTTTGGCAAATCACTTTGCCTCCCTGTAACTCAGTTTCCCCTTCTGTAAAATGGAAATAATGACACTGACATCCTTTATAGACTGCTTTGAGATCCACTGATGAACAGCTGCATATTATTATTTAATCTTGTTTCCAGTGGGGCCCAAAGGTCTGTGCCAGACACTTCCCAAACTGAGACCTGATCCCTATACTGAGGAACTTACAAACTAGACATCACACCAAGGCCAAGGAGAATCTGACCGGGGAACTGGCCCATTGGAGGCTTTGCATCCCCATTATTCACTGATTCACTAATTCCAAAACCAGAAGGCAACATTATGCTCATGCAGTCTGATCCTCTGCATCTCACAGGCTGGAGACCTGCCCCCAAATAATTCCCAGAGCCTAAATTTAAGAAAAACATCCTGCCTTGATTGAACGATGGTCAATGATAGAGAATCCAGCACAACCCTTATAAATTGTTCCAATGGTTTTTTCCTCTCACTGTTAGAAATCTCCACTTAATTCCCAGTCTCAATGTGTCTAGCTTCCACTTCCAGCATTGGATTGTGTGAGACCTTTCTCTGCCAGGGAGAAGAGCCTGTTGTTATATGTGTGTGCCCTGTGTTGGTACTTACACACTGGGAACAGACTTAACTTTCTCTCTGTTAAACTGAACTGACTGGGCTCTTTGAGCCCATCACTATCAGGCAGGGTTTCTAATCCTTTAATCGTTCCCGTGGCTCTTCTCTGAGCCCTCTCCGATGGATCAGCATCTTTCCTGGGTCTGTCCATTTCGGGGAGCAGGGAGGTAGGGGCTTCCAATGACATTACTGCTCACAAAGATGTCATCGATGATGTCACAGTCGGCCCAGCTGTCAGGCCGTGCAGTGAACTGCTGGAGAAGCAGGAGGGCAGGAGGGAGCTGGTGCCCTGGCAGTGAAGAGGTGGGGGCTGGTATACATGACTGTGGCCTGGATTCTGGCATTAGCAAGGGCTGAGGGAGGCTGGTTCCTTTCTCGTGCTTCCCCACCCATTAAAAAAAGTGGCAATACTATAGAATACTATATTTTCATGGGGACCCCTGTGGGGCCCGGGGCCTGGGGCAAATTGCCCCACTTGTCCCCTCCTTTTTAAAGTTAGCCCTTTTGAAATCAAGGACCCTAGTTGCAGATCTATTTTTTTTTATCCTTCCATTTAGTTTAAACTGAGTTAGCTCTTGATCACTCGAACCAAGGTTGTGTTCTACAACCAGTTCTTCTATGAGGTTCTCACTACTCACCAATACCAAATCTAAAATTTTGTTGGTTCAGTGATTATTTGGTGAAGAAATCTGTCAGCTATCACATCCAGGGATATCTGCACCCTACTATTCTTAATAGCACTAGTCCTCCAGTCTATATCAGGGAAGTTAAAGTCTCCCATACTCACACAATTCCCAGTAGTATTTATTTAATTAAAAACATTACAGAGGTCTCTCTCTATATCCAGATTGGATCCTGGGGTTCTGTAACACACGCCAAGCACTAGACCAGGGGAGCCGCTAGTAGTTTTCTTCCCCAAAGTGATTTTGACCCAGACAGACTGTCTTACCCATTTAATCACTGCTAATTTCTTTACAGTCTACCTCATCATTAATATATAGTGCTACTCTCCTGCCTTTGCCTCTAGTGCTGCACTGCCCTGTGTGAGATGGTGGGGGCCCAGTCCGGCACACGGTTTCCAAATGAGGCCTCACCATCAGTTGATTCAAAGACATTAGAATATTCTCCTTCCCATACCTTATGGAACTGAACATCTTTGCTTTTATGCCCACAGCTGTGCATTGATGCCCAGGTTGCTCTGCTGAACCTAAGTAACGTTGGCACCTGCAAAAATAGCTCCCTTACTGCTCCTCTTCTTTCCATATCATTAATAAATACACTAAGAAACCCAGGAGCTGGTCTGGAACCTTGCAGCCCCTACTGTTTACACATGCTTCTCAGTTCCAGATGAGAAATTAGTTAAATTGGAGAAGATGGGGATTAATATGAGAATTGACATGGGGAAAAGGAACTGGTTAAAAGGGAGACTACAACAGGTCATACTGAAAGGTGAACTGTCAGGTAGGAGGGAGGTTACAAGTGGAGTTCCTCTGGGATCGGTCTTGGGTCCAGTCTTACTTAACATTTGTATTACTGAATTTGGCACAAAAAGTGGGAATGTGCTAATAAAATTTGTAGATGCCACAAAGGTGGAAGGTATTGCCAATACGGAGGAGGACCGGAATTATCATACAAGGAGATCTGGATGACCTTGTGTAACCCTTCTGCCCCTCTGAATTGGCAGCAACAAGGGCCGGGTTCAGTATCCAGGGGTTCCGTTTCAGTAACACAATGCATAACCGGCTCGAGCCCCCACCCAGTGACCTGGGACACTTACATACCACACCCCCCTGGGCGCCTCTAGGAGGCAATACTTCCCCTCTCGCAAGCACGGAGTCTGAGTGTAGCAAAATCTTTTTTAATAAAGGAAGGAATCAATGCGGCATCCCAGTGGAGAAACACCACAAACAGGATTATAACACAAACCATCAACAGCAAAAAAACCCAACCCCAGGTATGTTTGGCAATGTCCTTTTCCCCTTAGGGTCTTAAGTCCAATCACCCCAAAGTCCAACAACTCAAAAGTCTCTGGTCAGTGCCACCCCAGAATTTGAGAGTTTATCTGCAGAGTGTTACCCCCCCCCCAGCCTGGGTGGAAAGGGGAGGGAAGCCCACACAGGGTGTTAAGGGGCACCTTACGTGGGCCAGGGCCAACTGCTCCCTCTCTCCATGGAGTTCTGCTGCAGCCTTCACCACGACCAGCTCCACCACACCAGCTGTGCCGCTCCTCCAGCTGTCCCTGCAAACCGCTTCACTCCACTCACTGTCCCATGGGCTGCTCCAACATGCCGCAAACTGCTCTGCTCTGCCAGTCGCTTAACAATAGGTCTTCAGGCTCTCCCACTAGTTAACACAGCACTCCCTGATCTCAGCTCAGCTCTATTAGTGATTTCAGCTCTTAGCAGGGGAGCCCTCGTGCTGGTGCACCATTGGCCCAACAGGAACTCAGCTCAGCAGTCTCTAGATGGACTCCTAATAGAATCAAAAATTAGCTCTACTGTTTAACAGTGGAGAGAGGAGGATGTGCAATTGGTGTTCCAGGCCCTCAAAAGGGGGCCCCTACCATTAGGTACACACACCAGTCCCCAACCTCTCTCAATTCAGGGGGTTTTGGAACCCATGTCCCATGTTTAGCAAGTATCACTCAAATGAGGTTGAGTCATTTCTGTCACAAAGCAGTTCCACAGCTCCCCATTCACACAATCAGGGTGACAAACTTTTTTTTTCCTCCTGCCCCAATAACAAAGAAATTGGGGATCCCAGAGCTATTAAAATCACCATCCCAAGTTGCTATGGGGTTATGCTAAGTGGGGGGTGGATGCCAATGCAGTTCCTGAAATTCTTTCCACACTCTCTACAGTTCACCACCAGATATCAGGGTAGAGCTCATCCTGACTCTGCTTACATCCCTAACAGCCCAATAGCACCTTATTTCAATGTGACCAGTTTGGAATGTGAGGATGTGACTGTTCGCTTCCCAGGGTATAGCTACACTTGGAGATGTGCAGCGCTGGGAGTTACAGCTGTCTTCTTACAGCTGTGTAGGGACAGCACTGCACTGTGGCTACACTGACAGCTACCAGCGCTGCAGTGTGGCCGCATTTGCAGCATTTGCAGTGCTGTTGGGAGTGGTGCATTGTGGGCAGCTATCCCACAGAGCACCTCGTCCCATTTTGGCGCCGGGGATTGTGGGAAGGGGACGGAAGGGTGTGGGTCATTCCGCTTCCTGTCCCAACGCCCCATGGTGCATCGCTTCACATCCCAGCTGTTTGGCACCGTTGTGAGTCTGCAGCGCGATTTCTATGGGAAATGGAACCCGAGCTGCTGAGGACTTTGCTGATCAATGTCGCCAGCACCTCACGTTTGGCAGTTGAGCTATTCCTTCAGCTCCAAAGTGACAGTGAGGAGTCTGATGATGATATCGATTCGCCTGACGCGTGTGACAATAAATTGCTTGTGGCAGTAACGGACATGCTCAGCACCGTGGAACGCAGCCTTTGGGCTCGGGAAAAAAGCACTGAGTGGTGGGATCACATCGTCCTACAAGTCTGGGATGACGGGCAGTGGCTGCAGAACTTTCGGATGAGAAAAGCCACTTTCATGGGACGGTGTGCTGAGCTCGTCCCCACCCTGCGGCGCAAGGCTACGAGATTGAGAGCTGCCCTGTCAGTGGAGAAGCGGGTGGCTATTGCAATCTGGAAGCTGGCAACTCCAGACAGCTACCGATCGGTCGAGAACCAGTTTGGAGTGGGAAAGTCCACCGTTGGAATAGTGTTGATGCAAGTTTCTAGGGCCACTAATTGCATCCTGCTAAGAAGAACTGTGACTCTGGGGAACGTGCAGGACATTCTGGATGACTTTGCACAAATGGATTTCCCTAACTGTGGAGGGGCGATAGATGGGACACATATTCTTATACTGACACCACCCCACCTGGCATCCGAGTACATTAATCAGAAGGGATATTTCTCTATGGTTCTCCAGGCACTTGTGGAGCAACAGGAGTGTTTCATTGACATTAACACAGGCTGGCCCGGAAAGGTGCATGATGCACACATCTTTCGGAACAGTGGTCTGTTCAGGAAGCTGCAGGCCAGGACTTTTTTTCCAGACCGCAAGATCACAGTAGGGGACGTTGTGATCCTTGGAGACCCCGCTTACCCGTTAATGCTTTGGCTCATGAAACTGTATACAGGGAAGCTTGACAGGAGCAAGGACTTGTTCAACTACAGGCTGAGCCAGTGCAGAATGACTGTGGAGTGTGCTTTCAGACATTTAAAGGGACGCTGGAGATCTCTTTATGGGAAGTTAGACTTGGGGGAAAGCAGCATCCCTGCGGTTATATCCACATGCTGTACCCTCCATAATATTTGTGAAGGGAAGGGTGAAACATTCAGTGAGGAATTAACCTCCAAGGTTCAACGCCTGGATGCCGAATTTGCACAGCCAGAGAGCAGGGCTACTAGAGAGGCCTAGCACAGGGCTACAAGGATTAGGGATGCCTTAAGGGAGCAATTTGAGGCTGAAAGCCAACAGTAATGTTTGGTGCCTTGCACGGGAGTGAAGTGCAATGGTTACAATGATTTGCAGTGCCTGTTTTTTCCTTGGGGTGCAGTATCTTTCACTTTCTGCAATAATAAAAACTGTTTTAAAAGCCAAGAAATCATTTATTGAAAAGACAGCAAGTAAAAGGACAGGGGGGTAGGGTGGTGAACTGTACAGTCAGAGGTTTGAATATGTCCTGTCTGGAGTGCTGTGCAATGCCTGCTGCACTTCAGGATGAAAATGCTGCATGGTGATGGGGGTTGAGTGCAGAGGGTAAGGGTCGTAGTTCTCAGGGCTGGTAGGTGAACGTACAGGTGTTGGGGGCAATTGGTGGTGGTAAAAATCTGGATGCTGGAGAAGGGGGTTTTGAGCTGACATTGGGGCACAAGGGAGAGAGCTTTGGGATGGGGGGGCAGCACGGCAGTGCTCTGCCTGCATGCCTATGAGTGACTGCATACACTCTGTTTGGTGCGCCAGGAGGCTTATCAGTTGCTTTGTGCTTTTCTTCTTAGCCAATTCCTTTCTCCTGCTTTCTGTTTCCCTCCACTGCTGAATTTTTTCTCTCCAGTTCTGCAGCCTTTTACTCTCTCTGGCAGACTGATTCATAACTGCTTTCACCAAATCTTCTTTGCTTTTTCTTGGTTTCCTCCTCAGGTTCTGTAGCTTTTCAGCAGTCTGTGATAGGGATGGGGGATTACTGGTACTATTCAAGGACACTTAGAAAAAAAACAGAAAGAGAAACATTTATTACAGAGGCTGCATTGTTTATAATCACAGTTAAGGAGTTTTTAGTCTCATTTGTAGCATCCTTTACACATAGCAAACATAGCACAGAGAGGCCACAGCAGCGAAGACATGGTGAGTAATGGGGAATGAGTGATTAATGAAGCCATCTCGCTGCCGCAGCTCACCTGGGAAGGGAAATTGCTTGGGTCAGGGCTGCACTGGGGTTTCTGTGCATTGGGGAAATCAGAGAGCTGTGGAGGGGGGGGCAGACCTGCACTGAACACTATCCCTACCTTTTCCACAGGATATTATCCTGCCAGATATCTCGCTGCTGCGGGTCACCTGGGAAGAGCGAGAGGGTCTTCTCCAGCAATGCGGATTCCTCCCTGGCCCCTATGCAGCTTGCCTGTGTGCAGCAATGGTCCCCCTACCCCCCGCGGCACATTGGCGTGGACGCATTAGCCTGACTGGGACAAGGACCACAGTGGCTCTCCCTATAAACTCGAGCAAGCACATTGCCCATGCTCTGGCTGAAACTTTTGAAGAGATTTCAGAGGCCGATTACTGTGATGTGATAGACCACATCAATGGGCTAGTCCACATCTAGGCATGCATGCATGCAGCCCAACCCCCCCTCCTCTCCCGAAACATTTCCATCCTGAAAATAAAAGCTGCTTACTGGGAACCCGCTCCTCTGCTTCTTCTTCACCAACAAGTTCCAGCCGCTGTGACTGGCTAGCTTCCTCCTGGCTTGAGAAGAGCTCCTGGCTGCATGCCTCCTGGGACTCTGGGGTGTCTCCCCTCATCCCAGTACCCTCACTCTCGGTTTCCTCTACCCCCTCCCCCTCCTCTCCCTGCTCTGAACTGTCCATCGTGGTCCTCGGATTGGCAGTGGGGTCACCCCCAAGTATCGCATCCAGCTCCTTGTAAAAACGGCAGGTCGTGGGGGCAGCACCTGAGCGGCGGTTTCCCTCGCGGGCTTTGCAATAGGCACTCCGCAGCTCCTTCACTTTAACCCTGCACTGCACCGCGTCCTGTTCATGGCCCCTTTCCAGCCTGGACTTTGATATCTGCCCTTAGGTATCGTAATTCCTACGGCTGGAGCACAGCTGTGACTGCACAGCTTCCTCCCCAAAAACACTGATGAGGTCCAGCAGCTCACCAGTGCTCCATGCTGGGGCTCGTTTGGTGCGTGGAGGCATGGTCACTGATTGATCGATTGATTGATTACACTCCACACCTGGCTGAGCAAACAGGAAGGGGATTTTTAAAATTCCCAGGGCATTTAAAGGGCAGGTCACCTGAGCCCAGGGCAGTGGAGTGCGAAACGATGAGCAGAGTGGCTGAAAAGGTATTCTGGGATACCTCCTAATACCCTGGAGGCCAATAACAGCGCTTTTGCTGACCACACTGATGAGCAGCGCTGCATCACCAGTGCTGGAATCGTTACACCCCAAGCAGACCAGGTGTACAGCTAGCGCTGCAGCCAGGGAGTTGCAGCGCTGTATGTGCCTTACAAGTGTGGACACAGAGGAAGTTGCAGGGCTGTAAACCCACCACCAGCGCTGCAACTCTCTAGTGTAGCCAAGCCCCCAGTTTATGGCTGCCTCTGCTGCTTAGCCAAATTCCTCAGACTATCCCAGTGAGAAAAGGCCCTTACACAGGCGAACTTTGATTTTGAGTCTTTGTTTTTATACCCCTGTAACTAGCTAAGTGATAAACATACACCTAAGTTCTTAAAGTGTAGGCCTTTGCAGACAGGCCCGAATATCTATACCCTAACAGGGAGTTGGAGCCCAGGGCCGGTGCCCACTGCCATGTAGGACAAGCCTGGAGCTGGGTGCTGGAGTCCGGGGCTGCATGGCCAGAACCTCGGGTCAGTGCCCGCTGCCATGGGCCACACCCTCTGCTGCGTGCCCGGGGATTGGTGCACACTTCAGCCTGAGGATTGGTGCACATCAGGGATCAGTGGCTGCTGCCACATGCCCGGGGATCGGAGCCTGTGGCCAGTGCCTACTGCTGCACACCTGAGGATCGGCGCACACCAGGGATTAGCGGCTGTTACTACATGCCCAGGGATCGGAGCCTGGGGCCAGTGCCTGCTGCTGCACACCCAAGGCTGGGGATCAGTGCCAGGGGCCAGCAGCCAGGAGCATGCAGCTGGGGTTGGTGTCCGGGGCCAGGGGCGGCCATGGAGGTCAGTGCCTGGGGCCAGTGCCAAGTGGCCAGAAGTGGGAATAGGAGCCTGCTGCCTTGTGGCCAGGAGTTGGAGCCTGAACTGAAGCCCCATGGCCGAATGCCAGGACCCCATGTGCAGAGCTGGGGGTCAGCGTCCAAAACCCTGCAGGCAGAGCTGGGTGTTGGCACCTGAAGGTCCATGGCTGGAGTCATGGTCCACGCAGCCACTGAGTCCTGCCACTGGAGCCCACCTCCCGACCACCCCCGGGCAGCAGCCCAAGGCTCATTGTCCCCGGCCCCCCAGGTGGAGAACTCACCCTGCTCCTGCAGCTCTGTGCCCACCTGTCTCCAGGGGCCGTGCAGGGCAGCGCATCCAGGAGGAACAGGGAGGGAGGGGAGAGGGGCCGATGCTTTGCCTCCCCCCCATCACCACTTAGGAAGCTGTCGTGGCTGCAGGGAAACCCCCCGGTGGCCACGTTTGCGGGACGTCGGCTCAGAGCATCTTTGAGAACTCACCACAGCGGTGCAGCTGGGCCCCTGCAGCATTTCAAGCCGAGCCCTGCCCGCAGCTCTGCCGCAGAGAACGACAGCTGCAGTAAGTGGGACATCTGTATCAAATCAACTCTTATAATCGGCTGCTCCTGGGTCCTATAGTCCGGACATTCACAGCTTAGCTCCTTGAAACCAGCTGATTTCTGCAAACCAGAACAGACCCAGTCCTGGAGTCCTTATGGAGTTAATGGAAGTGTTGCCTGAGTGAAGGCCTCGGGATTTCGGGTGTAGAATATTACAGGGTCTGAGTAAATTTACTCTGAACAGTCACATTAACCTAGAATGGCCCAGTCCAGAGCCCACCGAGTTCAACAGCAAGACCCCAGAGACGTCCGTGGGAGTGAATCAGGGTGACCCGGTGACCTCTTCCCAACACCAAACCTCAGCGCAGTCACAGGAGCGTATCTCAGAGCCCCGGCTCCCGTCCTGCCCCTGCAGTCAGAGTTACGCACCCCCATTCTAGCCAACCCCAGCTCAACATTTCCTAGGTTTCATGTGTTTCCATTCACTCCTTCACAGATTCAATCCATGCAAAGGACTCACTAGGCTCCGGCCCCAGCTGGGGAGGAGGAATCTCTGCCTGTGACCGGCTCGGGGAGCTGCAGGCGGCAGGGAAACCGCAGTGACCAGGGCTGAGGTACAGGGATATTTATACTGCTGCCCTGGGAATCCCAGGGGGGACTCAGAGCCAGCACGGAGCCCCAGGGACCTGCCTCTGTGACTGGCTCAGGTGGGGAAAAGCAGCAGACAATTAACCCTTTTCTCCTCTCACTTGTTTGATCTGATTATTTCTCCCTTTCCACGTTATTTAGAAAAGTCTTTGTGATACTGAGGCCCTGGCAAACAGTTCCCTGTTCTTTGTGAACAGCTCATATCTCAGGCCTAACAAACCCTCTACACCACACACAAGCCTTATGGAATATTTACCCATAAAGAGTAGCATGTAAGATGTGTGCAGAAAGCTTGTAACTCATCAAATTTCATAACCATTGCAAAAGGCATGTCCGGGTAATAACAAAGGAATAACATATTGATACTGACAGTGAGCTTTGTGGACTTGGAGCAGATGTTAGTCACCAGGACAGTGTGTCTTGGTGATGTCCCTTCCAGGAGGGTGTTGTCACTCCATCCTGGTTAGCCAGGAATGTTATGCCAGGCTCAGTTCTGCAGCCTTGCTCCACTCCAAGATTATCAATGGAAAATCATAAGAGACAACTGCAGACAATCAACACCACTTGGAGGTAAATGAAGGAACATTACAACAGACAGAATTGCTCTGTCTACAGGGGTGAAAATAATAATAAATTCATACCGATACGTGGACAGACTCTGGGCCCCAGAAGAGCCTCCACCAGTCAGCCCATCTGCGCTCCCTGGCCTCCACTGCCCAGACTCCAGCAGTGATTTAAAAGGAACCAGGCGCCGGGAGAGAAGAGTTACCAGAGTTATTGACCACACACATTTTGGAAGGGAGAGTGACCCCCATGGATCGAGGTTTAAGCCAATCTCTGTTAGAGATAAGGATGGGATGCAGGGTGTGAGGGGAAGATTATCCCATATCCCCTCATGAGAGATTCTCACAGCTTCTTCTGAAGCATCTGGTGCTGGCCACTGCTGGAGACAGGCTACTGGGCTTGATGGACCCGGCTCTCATCCAGTCTGGCAGTTTCCATGTTCCTCTACCAAGGTGCAAAGCTAACCTACTGCACAGCGCCTATGTTCTGTGAGAATTCATGTTTAACAAAAAATAGAGCTGAAACTTTCCAAAAGTGAGCTGGTGATTTGGGAGCCCCCAACCTAGGACACACCTCAGCCAAGATTTCAAGAGGTGCTGAGCTCTCTCAGCTCCCACTCTCTGCCACTGGCGTGGCGGGTGCCCAGCAGCTGTGAAAAACCAGACCCTGGATGACACAAGCTCAGCATCCAAACAGGAGTGGCGGATAGGGATGCCAACTTTCCGACTGCGGAGAACTGAACACCCTTGCCCTATCCCTCCCCTTCGCCGAGGCCCTGCCCCTTGCTCCCTCCAACCCTGCTCCCTCCCTTGCTTGCTCTCCTCCACCCTTGCTCACACTCTCAGGGATTTGGAGGTGCAGGAGGAGGTGACGACTCCGGCTGAGGGTGCAGGATCCGGGAAGGGGCCAGGAAGGAGGAGTTTGGCGTATGGGAGTGGTCTCTGGGCTGAGGAAGGGAACTGGGGTGCAGGACAAGTTTTGGCGTACAGGTGGTGCTTATCTCAGATGGCTCCTGGAAGCGGCCTGCATGTCTCTCTGGCTCCTAGGCAGAAGCACAGCCAGGAGCCGCTGCATAGTGTGTGCTGTCCCAGTCCAGAGGAGCCACCCCTGCAGATCCCACTGGCCACAGTTCCCTGCCAATGGTAGCTGTGGGGCTGGCATTTGGGGTGAGGAGAACGCTGGGACCCCCGTGGCCACTCCCCGCCTGTAGCCAGACATGCTGGCTGCTTCTGGGAGCCCCTCAGAGCCAGGGTAGGCAGGGAGCCTGGCTTAACCCCGCTGCGCCGCCATCCAGATTTTTAACGGCCCAGTCAGAGTTGCTGATTGCATCTGTCAGCGAGGTGCTGAGTCAGAGAATTTCTCTTCTCAGCGCAGACTTGATCAGCAGCAATAGTAAAGGGCGCCAGGAGAGAAGGCTGCCATGGGCCTGTTTGACTCTGCCTCCATTACTGTCTGGGCGTCAGGGACCACAGGTCTTGAATATCAGTCTATATGGCCCTTAGGCACTAGTACACACCTGTAACAATGTTGGTTTTTCCTCCTTATTATGTTGTATGCGAGCTTATTTGAGTTTTACAATTTTGCATGAATACTGTGTGTGCGTCAGTCTCTCTGTGTGCGGTACCAATGCCTCGGTGGTGGGAATAAGGGTGTGAGACTTTTCTGCTGAGGCCCTCGGGGCCAAGTGAGGCGGCTCCAGCTGCCTGCACATAGCAATGGCCGGTGCCCTTCATCACCTGAGACCCAGGAGCAGGATGCAACCAGGTGACACTTTGCCCGGGAAGGGAGACAAAGAGCAGGAGGAGGAGCAACGTGCAAATTGGAGGTTGGGCAGGTGGAATCAGGGAAGTCCATTGTGGTGAAGTTGGAGAGAGGGGAGTCTGGGGTGTCCGGCCCGAGGTCCCTCCAAGATGGACTTTGCTGAAAGTCACTGATTTCTCTGCTAACAAGCTCTGTTCTACATTCTGTTCCTTCTACAAATACACCTTCTGTTTTACACGCTGGCTGAGAGTCACGGCTGACTGCAGAGTGGGAGTGCAGGGCCCTCTGGCTTCCCAACAAACTCCTCCTTCACCATGGGGGGTTTCACCATGACTCGGATGATGCACGGGTTGGCGGCATTGACTGGGCAGGTGTTACAATGCTGGTTCTGGTGGGACCCAACTGAGAGTGCCAATTTAGGACAAATTGCTTAAAGCAGGACAGTTACAGCCCAAGGCTTGGGATTTTCCACCTCTAAGGCAAACCAAACCAGCCAGACAGAGAGGACTTTGGTTTCACCCCACTGGCTCACCACAAATCACACAAGCAATTCTCTTCAACATTCCAGTTTCCCAGTCTCACCACCAGTGCCACTTGTTATGGGGACAAATGGTTATGAAAACCAACCCCCCACTAAAAGAATAAAGGTTCTCCCGATCCCAAAGGACCAAGGCCCAGACCCAGGTCAATATATAAATCAGATCCTACCCACAAATCATGCTGTTGCCAATCCTTTAGAATCTAAAATCTAAAGGTTTATTCATGAAAGAAAAATTATATAGATGAGAGCTAGAATTGGTTAAATGAAATCAATTATATACAATGATGGCAAAGTTCTTAGTTCAGGTTTGTAGCAGTGATAGAATAAACTGCAGGTTCAAATCAAGTCTGATGGGTAATCAGTCCTTTGTTCAGAGCTTCCATTTGTAGCAAAGTCCCTCCAGAGGTAAGAAGCAGGACTGAAGACAAGATGGAGATAAGGCATCAGACTTTTATAGGCTTTTCCAGGTGTAAGAACCTCTTAGTTCTTACTGTGGAAAATTACAGCAAAATGGAGTCTGGAGTCACATGGGGAAGTCCCTGCAAACTTTGCTGAGTTACAAAGCCTATCTGCCTTCTCTCAATGGGTCAACTGTATAGCTGATGGTCCTTAAAGGGCCATCAAGTAGGCTAGGCAGAGCTGAGACCAACTTTTCTGGGGTGTCACCCTGAAGCACAGCATAAGTTTGAACTACAGACAGTATAGAGCCAGTATTCATAACTTCAGCTATAAAAATGAGAAACACATATAGACAGCATAACCATAACCAGAAAACCATAACCTCTCCATAGACCCCTTACACGACAATCTCTATACAATAGTTTCTACAAATATATAACAGTGAGCGCAACACTGACCTATACATTATGTCAATAAAGTCACAGCAGGCTATGGTGTTCTCTCCTCTGTCAGCCATGCTTAGGGAGGCTCAGCGAGGGCCCAGGAGAGCCGGAGTGCGGGGGTGTCATGGTACAATTCCCCACTCTGAACTTTAGCGTCCATAAGATGGGTACCAGCATGAATTCTTCTAAGCTCAATTACCAGCTTAGTAGTTGTAGCGCTGCCACCAACCAGGAATTCCAGTGCCTGGTACACTCTGGTCCCCCCAAAACCTTGCCTGGGGACCCCCAAGACCCAGACCCTCTGGATCTTACCACAAGGAAAGTAAACCCTTTCCCTCACCGTTGCCTCTCCCAGGCTTCCCCTCCCTGGGTTACCCTGGAAGATCACTGTGATTCAAACTCCTTGAATCTTAAAACAGAGAGGAAAATGCACCTTCCCCCCTCCTTCTCTCTCCCCCTCCCAGACTCTCCCTGAGAGAGAAAGTAATCCTAACACAGAGAGAAAATTAACCTTTCTCTCCCCCTTCCCTCCTTTCTCCTCACCAATTCCCTGGTGAATCCAGACCCAGTCCCCTGGGATCTCACACCAGAATAAAAAAAACAATCAGGTTCTTAAACAAGAAAAGCTTTTAATTAAAGAAAGAAAAAACAGTAAAAATTATCTTTGTAAATTTAAGATGGAATATGTTACAGGGTCTTTCAGCTATAGACACTGGGAACACCCTCCCAGCCTAAGTATACAAGTACAAATTAAAATCCTTTCAGCAAAATTCAGATTTGAACTCCTTCCAGCCAAATACACATTTGCAAATAAAGAAAACCACCATAAGCCTAACTCGCTTTATTTACCGAGTACTTACTATTCTGGATCTATAAGAACCTGTATCACGGAGATTGGAGAGAAACCTGGTTGCACATCTGGTCCCTCTGAGCCCCCAGAGAGAACAACAACCAAACACTTACAGCACGCACACAAACTTCCCTCCCTCAAGATTTGAAATTATCCTGTCCCCTTATTGGTCCTCTGCTCAGGTGACAGCCAGGCTCACTGATCTTGTTAACCCTTTCTAGGCAAAGGAGATATGAAGTACTTTTGTTCTATTAACTCTTAACTATCCGTTTATGACAGGGGGGCTGGGTTTGCTTCACTGTGGTGAAATTTTTAGCATTGTTTTTGCTGTTGTGATCATAGATCCATGGGTAGGGGGAAGCAGGAGAAGGGAACTGACCTCCCCCTGACATGCCAAATGGCAGAATCCAGGCCCAAATCATTCATACCAGCTGCCACCTCTCTACTCCGAAGGCACCAGCTCCCTCCTGCCCCTCCTGCTTCTCCAGCAGTTCACCTCACTGCTCCCTGGTCTGGGCTGACTGTGACATCACCGATGACGTCTTTGTGAGCAGCAACAGCACTGGCAGCCCCTACCTCCCTGCTCCCCGAAATGGACAGACCCAAGAAAGATGCTGATCCATCGGGGAGGGTTCAGAGAAGAGCCATGAGAATGAATAAAGGATTAGAAAACCTGCCTGACAGTGATAGGCTCAAAGACCCCAATCCGTTTAGTTTAAGAAAGAGAAAGTTAAGTCTGATCACAGTGTGTAAGTACCTACGCAGGGCACAGACATATAACAACAGGCTCTTCTCCCTGGCAGAGAAAGGTCTCACATAATCCAGTGCTGGAAGCGGAAGCTAGACACATTGAGACTGGGAATAAAGTGGAGATTTCTAACAGCGAGAGGAAATAACCATTGGAACAATTTCTAAGGGTTGTGGTGGATTCTCTATCACTGACCATTGTTCAATCAAGGTGGGATGTTTTTCTAAAATTTCTGCTCTGGCAAATATTTGGGAGCAGGTCTCCAGCCTGTGAGATGCAGGAGATCAGACTGGATGAGCACTTTCGGCCTTGGAATTAGTGAATCAGTGAATGATGGGGGTGTGAACCCAGCAATGGGCCAGTTCCCCTGGTCAGATTCTTCTCGGCCTTGGTGTGATGTCTAATTTGGAAGCTACTCAGTGCAGGGATCACGTCTCAGTTTGGGAGGTGCGTGGCACAGGCCTTTGGGCCCCACTGGAAACAAAGTTAAATAATAATATTTAGCTGTTTCATCAGTGGATCTCAAAGCAGTCTATAAAGGACGTCAGTGTCATTATTCCCATTTTACAGAAGAGGAAACTGAGTTACAGGGAGGCAAAGTGATTTGCCCAAGGTTCTCCAGCAGGGTGGTGGCAGAGCGTTGGGATAGAATGCAGATCTCCTGAGTCCCACCCCATATTCACAGCCTGTATAGATGTTATCCAGGGTCTCCATCTCCCTGCCATGCAGATACTTTAACCTGGGGTTACAGGACTGGCCAAGGGAGAAAGGAAGGATCCTTTTCTCTTGTCCTTCTGTGATGTACAGTGAGAGCGAGAGGCAACAAACCTAGAGTTGGTGTGTAACAGGGTCTGTAACTAACTCTTTACCTGCCTCCTTCTCCCCGATCCAGAGGGGCCCCCCAGCCCCAACCAGAAGCTACTGGAAAAATGGAAAAATTAAACAGATTGTGAACTTCCATTTCATTGAGGTACAAACCTCAGTAGGGGGAGGTCCAGGATGATTGGAAAAAAGCAAACATAGTGCCCATCTTTAAAAAAGGGAAGAAGGAGAATCCAGGGAACTACAGACAGGTCAGCCTCCCTCAGTCCCTGGAGAAATCATGGAGCAGGTCCTCAAGGAATCCACTTTGAAGTACTTGGAGGAGAGGAAGGTGATCAGGAACGGTTAGCATGGATTCACCAAGGGCAAGTCATGCCTGACCAACCTGATTGTCTTCTATGATGAGATAACTGGCTCTGTGGATATGGGGAAGGCGGTGAGATGATATATCTTGGCTTAGGCAAAGCTTTTGATACAGTCTGTCCTGGGGCTGGTTTTGTTCAACATCTTCATTATTGATCTGGATGGTGGGATGAATTGCACCTCAGCAAGTTTGCAGCTGACACTAAACTGAGGGAGAGAGGTAGATGTGCTGGAGGGTAGGGATAGGGTCCAGAGTGACCTGGACAAATTGGAGGTGGTGGAATCTGCATCCTTAGAGTTTTTAAAGGCCCATTCCAGTGCTTCACCTCTCTCCTAGTGAAATAGTGTTAGGCCAACCCCCTGCTCAAAGCGGTACCAACTAAACTATCCCAGTGTTTCCTAATATCCAACCTAGACTTCCCCCACTGCAACTTGAGACCATTGTTCCTTGATTTATCATCTGCCACCACTTAGAACAGTCTAGATCCATCCTCTTTGGTACTCTTTTCAGATAGTTGACAGCTAATCACACACACCCGTTCTATTCTCCCTCTTTCTCTCCCACAGTCAGGGGAACCAGAGACCATGTGTCAATGAGTCCCTCGCCCGGTGCAGCAGGCCACAGCACCCCTGACCTCTCTCCCACCCAGTCATTCCCTCAAAGCCAGGAGTGTAGGGAATTAGGGGTTGGACTAGATGACCTCCTGAGGTCTCTTCCAACCCTGATATTCTATGATTCTATGAGACCTGCCCCCGTCCTGCCTCCACTCCCCAGCCTGGCTCCCCACTTGCAGACTGGGCAGCCCCCAGACAGAATCCCCCCATCCCAACCTATCACCCCCATCAAGCCAACTCTGCCTCCAAAAATTTCCTCATCTGCAAAGTGAGCTGGATAAGTTGATGGAGGGGATGGTATAATGAGATTGCCTACAATGGCATATGTCCCATCTGCGACTGCTAGCAGCAAGTATCTCCAATGGCTTAAAAAGACAAACACAATATCAGTTAGCAGATAGCAGTTTTCAGGTATCTAAAAGGATGTCATCAGGAGGAGTGAGAAAACTTGTTCACCTTAGCCTCTAAGGACAGAACAAGAAGCAATGTGCTTAAACTGCAGCAAGGGAGATTTAGGTTGGACATTAGGAAAAAGTTCCTGACTGTCAGGGTGATTAAACACTGGAATAAATTGCCTAGGGAGGTTGTGGAATCTCCATCTCTGGAGATATTTAAGAGTAGGTTAGATGAATATCTCTCAGGGATGGTCTAGACAGTATTTGGTCCTGCCATGAGGGCAGGGGACTGGACTCAATGACCTCTCGAGGTCTCTTCCAGTCCTAGAGTCTATGAATCGATGACTCTATGAATACGTCAGGGAAGAGTTAACACAGGTATTGGCCAGGGAAATCATGCCTCACCAAGCTACTGAATTCTTTAGGGCGTCAACAAGAATGTGGAGAACAGTGATCCAGTAGCTATAGTGCACTTGGACTTTCAGAAAGCCTTTGACAAGGTCCCTTCCCGAAGGCTCTTAGGCAGAGTAAGCTGTCATGGGATAAGACGGAAGGCCTCCTCGTGGATATCAGTAACTGGTTAAAATATAGGAAACAAAGGGGAATAAATGATCCATTTTCACAATGGAGTGAGGTAATCAATGGGCTCCCCCAAGGATCTGTACTGTGACCAGTGCTGTTCAACACATTCCTTAATGATACAGAAAGGGGAATGAACAGTGAAGTTGCAAAGTTTGGAGAGGATACAAAATTATTTAAGATAGTTAAATCCAAAGCTGACTGTGAACAGTTACAGAGGAATCTCACAAAACTGGATGACTAAGCAATGAAATGGCCAATGAAATTCAGCATTGATAATTGGAAAATATTGCTCACTGGAATAAGTAATCCTAACTACACATATATGAGGATGGGGTCTAAATTAGCTATTGCCACTCAATAAAGAGACCGTAGAGTCACCGTGGACAGTTCTCTGAAAACTTCTGCTCTCGGCACAGCAGTGGTCAAAAAGGCTAATAGACTCTTAAGAACCATTAGTAAGTGGAGAGAAAATGTCATATTGCCAGTGTATAAATCCGTGGTACTCCCACACCTTCAGTAGTATGCCCAGTTCTAGTAACCGCATCTCAAAAAGGATATAGTGTAACTTGAAAAGTTTCAGAGAAGGGCAACAAAAATGATGAAGGGTATAGAATGGCTTTGTCAAGGTATTTTTCCCCACTTTGAACTTTAGTGTCCAAAAAGTGGGGACCTGAATGGACCCTTCTAAGCTTAATTCCTAGCTTAGATCTGATAGCGCTGCCACCAGCCGAAACATAGTGTTTGGCACACTTTCTGTTCCCCTAAAACCTACCCTGGGGAACCCAAGACCCAAACCCCTTGAGTCTTAAAACAAGTAGAAATAAACCATCCCCCCTCCTTTCCCTCTCCCAGACTTTCCCCTCCCTGGGTTACCCTGAGAGGCTACACTGATCCAAACTCCTTGGATCTTAAAACAGAGAGGAATTAACCTTCCCCCCATCCTGTCCCCCCCACCAGTCCCTGGTGAGTTCAGACCCAATCCCCTTGGGTCTTAAACAAGGAAAAAAATCAATCAGGTTCTTATAAAAGAAAGCTTTTAATTAAAGAAAGAAAAAAGTAAAAATTATCTCTGTAAAATCAGGATGCAAAATGTTTACAGGATATTCAGCTCATATAGACTAGAGGTCAAGTATCAGAGGGGTAGTCGTGTTAGTCTGGATCTGTAAAAGCAGCAAAGAATCCTGTGGCACCTTATAGACTAACAGACATTTTGGAGCATGAGCTTTCGTGGGTGAATACCCACTTCTTCTGAAGAAGTGGGTATTCACCCACGAAAGCTCATGCTCCAAAACGTCTTTTAGTCTATAAGGTGCCACAGGATTCTTTGCTGCTTTTATAGACTAGAGGGACTTCCCCTCCCAACCCCAGACTGAGATTCAAGTTACAGCAAACAGAGGTAAAAATCCTTCCAGCAAAGTACACATTCACAAGTTAAGAAAACAAACATAAGACTAATCTGCCTTTTCTAGCTAGTACTTACTATTTTGAACATCAGAGACTGTTTCAGAAAGGTTGGAGAAACCTGGGGTGCATGTCTGGTCCCTCTTAGCCCCAAGAGCAAACAACGAACAAAACAAACAGCACAAACAAAGACTTCCCTCCACCAAGATTTGAAAGTATCTTGTCCCCCCATTGGTCCTCTAGTCAGGTGTCAGCCAGGTTCACTGAGCTTCTAAACCCTTTACAGGTAAAAGAGACATTAAACCTTAACCATCTGTTTATGACACCATATGAGGAGAGACTAAAATGGCTTTGACCGTTCAGCTTAGAAAAGAGACAACTAAGGGGGGATATAACAGAGGTCTATAAAATCATGACTGGTGCGGAGAAAGTGAATAAAGAAATTTTATTTACTTTCCCACACAATGCAAAAACCAAGGGTTAACTGACGAAATAATAGGCAGCAGATTTAATTCAAACAAGAGGACATATTGTTTCATGGAACACAGCTAACCTGTGGAACTCATTGCCAGGGGGTGTTGTGACGGCCAGAAGATAAAAAAGAATTAGATAAGTAAATGGAGGATAGGTCCATCAATGGTTATAAGCCAAGCTGGTCAGGGATGCAAGCCCATGGTGCTGCTGTCCCAAAACCTCTGACCGCCAGAAGCCAGGATGGGCCGAGAGGGATGGATCACTTGATGATTGTCCTGTTCTGTTCACCCCCCTGAAGCACCTGGCACTGACCGCTGCGGAGCTTTGCCCTGACCCAGTAGATACTGTTCTCATGTTCTTATGAGACATTTCTTCTCAACAGCTGCAGAAATGGAAGGTGGGAATAAAATGAAAATAGATTGCCACAGCGTTTCTGCTGGATGTTGTGTGACGTTAGCAGAAGGCCAAACAAGCCTCCAAGCCCCAGCAGGAGTCAGCACGTTCTGCTCAGCAGCAAAATGTTCCTTTAGCACAGAGTAAGAAACAGCTAATCACACACACCCGTTCTATTCTCCCTTTCTCTCTCCCACAGTCGGGGGGACCAGAGACTACGTGTAAAAGAGTCCCTCACCCGGTGCACCAGGCCACAGCACCCCTGACCTCTCTCCCACCCAGCCACTCCCACAAAGCCACGAGTGTAGGGAAGAGAGCGAGAGCAGCCTGGGGAAGCCGGGTCCATCCATGCGAAATGAGCCGTAAGGCAGCCAAACACAAAGTCCTTGGGACAAAGGCCTTGGCTGCAGAATGGAGGACTAAAGCCAGCAGAGCTGTGACCCTGAGAATGGTTTAGGAGTTTGAGGAGGAAAGAAACTAGCCCAAGGTGACACAGCAGGTCAGTGGCAGAAACAACACTAGCGCCCCTTTATCCCAGTGTGCAGCCCAGGGCACTTCCCACTTGCCCATGGCATGGCCCCCTTGGCTGCTGCATTCCTTAATGATCCAGAAAAAAGTCCAGTTCAGATGCAGCTAGTCAGAGAGGAGATACACACACCGTGCTCTCTCTCTCTCATGGTGATTTTTACATTTCTTCTTTCATGTTTTGCTGTTTCCTTTCAACTTAGAACAAGACTCACTCGGTCTGGCTGCCTTTTCTGGCAGTGCGCAGTGCTGTTGTAGCCATGTAAGTTGCAGGATATTAGAGCGACAAAGTGGGGGAGGTGATGTCTTTCATTAGACCAACTTCTGTCGGTGAGAGAGACCAGCTTTCAAGCTTACGCAGTGTAAGTACATAGTAAAAACATGTGTATAGTTCCAGTGAAAATCTGGCTTTAATTTCCAATGCCAAAAGCATTTTCTGTTGACTCCTTTAGCTTAGCAGGGAGCTTCTGCTGACACATCGATAAAAGAAGTTGATTACCCGTTTCAGGATCTCTTTTGTTGTCACTCCATAAACGATGGGGTTTAACATGGGGGGAATGAGCACATAGAGGTTCGCCAGTAGGTTGAGAATATAACCTGGAATGACGTGCCCAAATTGGTGTGCAAAATAGGAGAAAACGGCCGGCACGTAGAACATCAGTATAACACAGACATGGGAGCCACAGGTGCGGAGAGCCTTGATCCGGGCGTCCTTGGAGGGGAGCCGGAAGACGGCTCTGAGGATCAACCCATATGATACAGCAATGAGCACAACATCTAAACCAATTACTAAAATAGCCACAGCTACACCATACCAGATGTGGACTCTGATGTTGTTGCAGGCCAGCCTGGCTATGATCATATGCTCACAATAGGTGTGAGGCAGGAGGTTGGTTCTGCAGAATTTCAGCTGCTTCATGACAACGATGAGAGGAAAAATTATACAGAAACTTCTTGTGACAACTGCCAGCCCCATCTTCCCGATCACAGACTTGGTTAGTATGATGGTGTATCTCAGGGGGTCGCAGATGGCAACGTACCGATCAAACGCCATGGCCAGCAGGATGGCTGACTCGGCAATGAAACTGACATGAATGAAGAACATCTGGGTCAGGCAGGCAGCAAAAGAAATTTCCCCCGCTCTGAACCAGAATACAGCCAGCATCTTGGGCACCGTAGTGGTAGATAACAGCAGATCAACAGTGGCCAGCATGGACACAAATAGATACATGGGCTCATGGAGACTTTGTTCTGTTAGTATGATAAATATTAGGAGAGAGTTCCCAAAAAATATCACAACGTACATTAGACAGAAGGGGATGGCGATCCAGACATGAGACTCCTCCGTACCCGGGATGCCGGTCAGAATGTAAGTTACAGGGTAAAAAAAGGAGTGATTGTCAGCTGGCATCATGTACCATCACTTGGATCATCTATTCAGTTTCCTGTAACTAACAGCAAAAGAGAAAATCAGTGAGAACTCGCGTGTCAGCTAGGACTGGAATCATAGATGCCATCAAAAACTTCATTGTGTGACAGCTGCCTGTCGTGTGGGACCGTAAATCCAGAAACACATTTGTGCTGTGGAACTGTGGTAGGAAGAGAGCCTGAGACATAAGCCCTTGTGTCAGAGATCTAGTATGAGGTGTGAGGCCTGGGCTAAAGTAATCAAAGCCTTGCTGATACAAAGCAAAATTAGGCTGTGAGCTAGAGGTAGGCCCTGCTCACAGAATCTGGCAAGCACAGGGCTGATATTTGAAAACCAGACATTTCTAAGAGGTGCTGGGCACAGAGCACTCAGGCAAACTCATTCCAGATGGGTAGTACCAGAACATCTCCATACCAACACGTTCCCTAAAGATGAGAGGAACATGGTGACCCATTCTAAAGATATGGTCAGGATGAGAGTATGATGGATAGAGATGTACAATGTGATGGGTGGTAACCAGCTACGTCAGAGGGTGTCAATTAACTACGTTAGAGGGTCAGTATGTAACTTGTTTGTATTGATGTATGAAATGGAGCCTCAAAGGGAATGTCTTTGTCTAGCCTAATAACGAATGGAAAGTCCCACTGTTCACTGAGCTGGTTCATTCTAATGGGCACACATGTATTAATTGTCCAGTAGATTCTGCAGGATACTAGTATTATGCTTCATAGACAATAAACTTGGCTGAGTGCCTTTGTACCTTAACGGATCTTGTGGTCATCGGATGGTTCGCTGGAGGTCTGCTGTGCAGCTGTCTGCACAGAGTTAGGACAGGACAAATGGAGAACACACTCATTCACAACTGAACATCTAACCACACTGGTGAGCCACGACAAGTTAGGTACTGCCCCTCTGACATAATATCTCCATTCCAGAAGAGGGAAGATGGTTTGAATGGTTCTGGCCCCAGGTGAAGCAGGGCACGTCCACCTGGTGTTGATGTCCACAGCAGAATCTCTCCTCCACACATTTGCTAGTTGTTTTCAGGTCTCAAGCAGTGACTGTGAAAGTGAGTTAAAGCAGCCACACGACTGGTTCTTCTGGCACTTACCCCAGTTTCACACTCACAACTTCAGAGTCACTCCCAGTTTATAATGGGATGAGAACAGAACCTCTTTCTTTTACAATCCTCTTGATGGATCCTACTGGCTTGTGGCCTTGACCCAACCAACACTCAAGCAAACAAGTAAACTCATTCACAAGGAACTCCCATTTACTTTATGAAAATACTCACCTGAGTAAAGTTACAAGTTTTTTCAGGATTTGATCCTAAATATGTAAAGCCAATCTCAGTTAAGCTCTAATCTGCACTACAGACCTATATTGGGATAGCTACTTTGTTCATTGGTGTGAACAATCTGCACCTGTGAGCCACATAAATATATCAACCTGACCCCCTGTGTAGACATAGCTACACCTCTGGAGGAGGTGGATTAACTACGCTGCTGGGGGGAGCTCTTTTCTATCAGCACAGAGCATCTCCCCTGACCCACCACAGCAGTGCAACTGTACGGTGACCAGATGTCCCATTTTTAAAGGTTTGTAAAGTCCTATATTTAAGCCCTCCTGCACCCGGCCCAACTTTTTCTTAAAAATGGGCAAATTATCCCGTATTTTCTCTCTGCCCTGCATCCATAGTAACAGGTCCTTCTGCTGACCAGATCCCTGCGTCCCAGATGCCCGCCTACCAGTGGGGAGTCGGGGGTGTCCAGTGGGTGACGAGGGGGGTGGGTATGCAAGGCTGGTGACAGGGCAAAGATGCAGCACATAGGACCAGCCGCTCCCCCTGTTCGTCCATCAGCTCGGCCCCCACTCTGTGCCGGCTCTCAGACAGCAGGGCTCCCACCCCCCGTCCCATTTCCCATTGTCATCGGCTGCACACTGGGAGCTGCAGTGGCAGGTGGGTGCGACCAGGCACCAGGGAGTGACCAGTTACATGTCGCCTCCTCTACCCACCTCTCAGCCCTTCACATGCTCCTCCTCTCTCTGTCCTCTCTCTGCTTTGCCCTTTCACTCCCCCAAACCCCGCTGCTCCCCCACATCCCAATCCCAAGTGGGGCATGTCCCGCTCCCAGCGCTGTGTGGAGAACCAGCCCCTTGTCAGAGCATTCAGCTCACCAAAAGCCTGTCTGGCAGGCTCCTTCCTTCCCCCACTGCCACTGGCTGGGCCGCTATGCCGGGAAAGTCCAAGACCCTCCGGCCCAGAGCACTGGCCAGGAGGTGCTGAGATCAGCATGAGTGAAAGCCCCGCACAGCGCTGGTACAGGGAAGACTCTCCACCCCTCAGCTAAGGTCTGGAGCGGCAGGAGGGAAGAAGGAAGCAATTTCCAGCCTGTTCATGCCCCGAACCTGCAGGTTTCACAGCAGCGACCCAGGGCAGGGGCTTAGCACCCTTTTCACCCCCCAAGTTCCCACCCTGGATTCTGTCCCTGGGTTTGCTGGGGTGCTCTAGGCATCTTCCCTTGCTGAGCCACCTCTCTGGCCAAGTTCGCTGAAGCCCTTGCAGTCAGGTTCCCTGGAACATGGTGCAAAATGCATCCTTAGGGCTTAACCCCTTCTTGCCCTCATTGTAGCTGGGGGACAGGTGAAAGATGGTTACATTATGACCAACAAGAGCCTGGAGGTTTTATCTGCCTTTTGCCATGGGAAGGAGGGGTAGGGATGGGGAAGAGAAGAGATGAGCTCTGCAAAGACATGGGCCAGGTCATCTTCACGACTGAGGATGTGAGGGAGATTCCCAAAACTGAGCCATTCTTTTTAGGTGACAAATCTGATGAACTGTCCCAGATTGACATGTCATTAGAGAAGGTTTTGGAACAAATTGATAAACTAAACATTAATTAGTCACCTGGACCAGATGGTTTCACCCAAGAGTTCTGAAGGAACTCAAATGTGAAATTGTAGAACTACTAACTGTAGTCTGTAACCTATCAATTAAATCAGCTTCTGTATCAAATGACTAGAAGGCAGCTAATGTGACACCAATTCTTAAAAAATGTCTGTAGATGTGATCCCAGCAATTACAGGCCAGTAAGTCTGTCTTCAGTACCAGACAAACTCGTTGAAATTATAGTAAAGAACAAAATTGTCTGACACAGAGATGATCATAATTTGTTGGGAAGAGTCAACATGTTTTTTCTAAAGAAAATCATGCCTCACCAATCAGCTAGAATTCTTTGAGGGGATCAACAAGCATGTAGATAAAGGGGATCCAGTGGATAGAGTGTACTTAGATTTTCAGAAAGCCTTTGACAAGGTACCTTGCCAAAGGCTCTTAAGCAAAGTAAGCTGTCATGGGATAGGAGGGAAGGTCCTCTCATGGATCAGTAACTTGTTAAAAGATAGGAAACAAAGGGCAGGAATAAATGGTCATAGGAAACAAAGGGCAGGAATAAATGGTCAGTTTTCAGAATGGTGAGAGGTAAATAGTCACGTCCCCCCAGGGATCTGTTCGGGGACCAGTCCTATTCAACGTATCCATAAATGATCTAGAAAAAGGAGTAAACAGTGAGCTGGCAAAATCTGCAGATGATACAAAACTACTCAAGATATTTAGGTTCCAGACAGACTGTGAAGAACTACAAAAGGATCTTTCAAAACTTTGTGATTGGACAAAAAAATGGAAGATGGGATTCAGAGTTGATAAATCCAAAGTAAT
Organism: Gopherus flavomarginatus; assembly: GCF_025201925.1. Taxonomy (NCBI): domain Eukaryota; kingdom Metazoa; phylum Chordata; order Testudines; family Testudinidae; genus Gopherus; species Gopherus flavomarginatus. The sequence continues at coordinate 373,015,199 of NC_066617.1, read as the reverse complement.
GCACTTTGGAAAACATAATCCCAACTATACCTATAAAATGATGGGGTCTAAATGAGCTGTTTCCATTCAAGAGAGGGATCTTGGAGTCATTGTGGATAGTTCTCTGAAAATGTCCATTCAATGTGCAACGGCAGCCAAAAATGTGAACAGAATGTTTGGAACAATTAAGAAAGAGATAGATAATAAGACAGAAAATACCATATTGCCTCTATATAAATCCATGGTACGCCCACAACTTGAATACTGTGTGTGGAGAAATTGATAAGACTGGGACTTTTCAGCTTGGAAGAGAGATGAGTAAGGGGGGAAATGATAGAGGTCTATAAAAGCATGACTGGTGTGGAGAAAGTGAATAAGGAAGTGCTATTTACTCCTTCTCATAACACAAGAACTAGGGGTCACCAAATGAAATTAATAGGCAACAGGTTTAAAACAAACTTTGCCAGAGGATGTTGTTAAAGCCAAGACGATAGCAGGGTTCAAAAAATAACTAAAGAAGATCATGGAGGATAGGTCCATCAGTGGCTGTTAGCCAGGATGGGCAGGGATGGTGTCCCTAGCCTGTTTGCCAGAAGCTGAGAATGGGCTACGGGGAATGCATTACTTAATGATAACCTGTTCTGCACCTGGCACTGGTCACTGTCAGCAGACAGGATACTGGGTTAAGTGGACCTTTGGTCTGACCCAGTGTAGCCTTACTTATGTTCTTATCCCTTCCTCTCCCCTGTGGCTGGAGGCAGATCCCCTCCCTTCCCTCCCACTCTGTGCTAAAAGGCTGCCACTGACCAGATTCTGGTGTGAACCCTGACAGAAATCTGGGGGGGGAGGTATGTGATCTTCCAGGCCCCCCACATGTTGCCTCAGGAAGACACTCGCAAGGTACCAGGAGAGGCAGGTCCATCCCAGGGGACCAGCCAGGCGTGGAGGGCAGAGCATGCAGACAGGGAGGGTCAGGTAGGTGGGTCGGTCACCCCCCCTCCTGTGTGAGAAAAGTGTACAGGAGTGTGTGTGTGTCACTTCTCCCTGTGTCTGGAGGGAGCAGGAGAGTGTGTGTCACCCCTCTCTGTGTTGTACTTTTTTTAATGGGAATTCAGTTTATTTGATGTTAATTTGACAGTTTGTACTGCACAGTTCTGATTCATTGCTGTGCAACTTGCTTGAATACGAGTAATTTTACCAGGTGTCCCGTGTTCGGCATAGAGAGATATGATCACCCTCAGCAGGAGGAACACTGATTATCAAAACAGCCCTTATAGTTCATTGCTTGTGTGTTCTCCAGTTCAGACATTCCCCACTAAGCTCCCTGAAACCAGCTAATTTCTGCCAGCCGGAACAGACCCAGTCCTGGGGTCCTTATGGAGTTAATGGAAGTGTTGCCTGAGTGAAGACCTCAGGATTTGGGGTGTAGAATATGACAGGGCCTGAGGAGGTTTGCAATGAGATTTACTCTGAACAGTAACGTAACCAAGAATGTCCCAGTCCAGAGCCCACTGAGTTCAACAGCAAGACCCCCAGTGACGTCCATGGGAGCGGATCAGGGTAACCCGGCGACCTCTTCCCAACACCGAACCTCAGGGCGATCACAGGAGCGTATCTCAGAGCCTGGCTCCCGTCCTGCCCCTGCAGTCAGAGTTACACACCCCCATTCTAGCCGACTTCAGCTCAACATTTCCTAGGTCTCATGTTTCCATTCGCCCCTTCACAGATTCAATCCATGCAAATGACTCACCAGGCTCCGGCCCCAGCTGGGGAGGAGGAATCTCTGCCTGTGACCGGGTCGGAGAGCTGCAGGCAGCAGGGAATCTGCACTGACCGGGGCTGAGGTACAGGGATATTTATACTGCTGCCCTGGGAATCCCAGGGGGAGCTCAGAGCCAGCACGGAGCCCCAGGGACCTGCCTCTGTGCCTGGCTCAGGTGGGGAAAAGCAGCAGAGAATTAACTCTTTCCTTCTCTCACTTGTTTGATCTGATCATTTCTCCCTTTGTACATTATTTAGAAAAGTCCTGACACTGAGGCCCCTGGCAAAGAATCCCCTGTTCTTTGCAAACAGCTCATATCTCAGGCCTGACACACTCACTACACCACGCACAAGTCTTATGGAATATTGACCCATAAAGAGTAGCATGTAAGGTGTGTGCAGAAAGCTTGTAACTTCTCAAGCTTCATAACCATTGCAAAAGGCATGTCTGGGTAATAGTTAAGGAATAACATATTGATACTGACAGTGAGCTTTGTGGACCTGGAGTAGAAGTTAGTCACCAAGGCAGTGTGTCTTGGTGATGGCCCTTCCAAGAGGGTGTTGTGACCCCATGTTAGCCGGGGATGTAATGCCAGGCTCTGTTCTCCAGCCTTGCTCCATCCCAGGATGATCAATGGAAAACCATCAGAGTCAACTGCAAACAATAAACACCACATAGCGTTAAATGAAGGAACATGACAACAGACAGGATTGCCCTGCCTGTGAACAGAAACAAAAGTCTGTTTCAGGGTAACACAGAGTGGGGAGAGGCCCTCTGGATCCTTTCACTGAGGAGCCATCATGTGGTGCAGGGAAGTTCTCATGAAAAATTGGTTCCTGGTTTTTGTGAGTCCAGCCATTTCTGCAACAGAGTAAACTGGCGGGGGGGTGGAACCTAATTTATTACCTAGGAATGGGTTCTGTTCACCCAAGTTCTCATTTTGAGATGTTCTATTGGAACCATTTGCTTCCCTGACTCTCTCGTTTCTAGTTAACTCTCCTTTCTTCTTAAATAAACTGACTTCTGTTCTGTTAAATGTGCTCACAAGCACCGTATGTTATACAGGAGTGGTGATTTATGTTGCAATTGGTAAACTGGGATATGCTGCTCCTTTCGGGGCAAAAAATCTGAATGTCTGTGAGTAGCCAGTGTCAGGGGCAGGATATCACAGGGGACCAATTCACAGGGGTTCAGAGATGGGAGTGCCCCCTTTGTTTCCATGCAAGGCAAAGACAGGGCTGTTGAGGACAGTATCCCATTGCTGAGTCAGGGGGTAACAGGGAGCTGTGAGAACCATCACAGTCGTTTTTACCCAGTCTGCCTTTAGTCTCACTTAGTCCAACCATCCTGAAAACCTGTATGTGTATGTGTGTGTCGTGTCATTGTAGCTTCATCAGTCCCAGGATATTAGAAAGACAAGGTGGGGAGGGAATATCTTTCAGTGGACCAACTTCTGCCTGTTCACCTTGAATGGTCTCTTAGAATAGGTGCAAACTACTCACACTAAACTATCTGTTCCACCTTGTTATAGCTGGGGACACCCTCAGTGCTATTCCCGCACCTGAGGAACTGCTCCATGTAGCTCTAAAGTTTGTCGCTTTATACACCCGTAGTTAGTCCAATAAAAGATATTTTGCCCCCAACTTGTCTCTTTCTCTGTGTATATGTAAGTCAGCAGGTGATAGAGAGATGGGAAATCCTGAGCTCCTCTTCCTCTCACTACACTAGAACAATGGTCATGCAAAGAAGTGAAAGATGGCAAATAAAAACAAGGAAATACTTTCCCATAAAACAAGTAATTAGACTGTGAAACTCACTGCTGCAGGATTTTGTTGAGATCAAGACCTTAGCAAGATTCAAAAAGGGATTGGGCATTTTTCTGGGTATCAAAAGCCCCCATGATTACCAGAGTTAATGATCACAAATGTTTTGGAAGGGAGATGACCCTTATGGCTCGGGGTTTAAGATAATTTCTGTTAGAGATAAGGTCTTGTGAGCAAGACACGAGAAGTTATATTTCCACTCTACTCTGTGCTGGTTAGGCCTCAACTGGAGTATTGTGTCCAGTTCTGGGCACTGCATTTCAAGAAACATGTGGAAAAAATTGGAGAGGATCCAGAGAAGAGCAACAAGAATGATTAAATGTTTAGAGAACATGACCTACGAAGGAAGGCTGAAAGAATTGGGTTTGTTTAGTTTGGAAAAGAGAAGACTGAGAGGGGACATGATAGCAGTTTTCAGGTATCTAAAAGGGTGTCATCAGGAGGAGAGAGAAAACTTGTTCACCTTAGCCTCTAAGGATAGAACATGAAGAAATGGGCTTATACTGCAGCAAGGAAGATTTAGATTGGACATTAGGAAAAAGTTCCTAACTATCGGGGTGATTAAACATTGGAATAAATTGCCTAGGGAGGTCGTGGAATCTCCATCTCTGGAGATATTTAAGAGTAGGTTAGATAAATGTGTATCAGGGACGGTCTAGACAGTATTTCATCCGGCCATGAGGGCAGGGGACTGGACTCGATGACCTTCGAGGTCCATTCCAGTACTAGAATCTATGACTCTATACGATGCAGGGTGTGAGGAGAAGATTATCCCATATCCCCCATGAGAGATTCTCACAGCTTCTTCTGAAGCATCTGGTGCTGGCCACTCCGGGAGACAGGCTACTAGGCTCGATGGACCCGACTCTCATCCATTCTGGTGGTTCCCATGTTCCTCCACCAAGGTGCAAAGTTGACCTACTGCACAGCCCCTATGTACGGTGAGCATTGACATTAAACCAAAAATGGAGCTGGCACTTTCCAAAAGTGAGCTGCTGAATTGGGAGGCCTCTTTTCTCTAGCCCCCAACCTGAGACACACCTCAGCCAAGATTTCAAGAGGTGCTGAGCTCTCGAAGCTCCCACTCTATGCCACTGGAGTGGCGGGTGCTCAGCAGCTGTGAAAAACCAGACCCTGGATGACACAAGCTCAGCATTCAAACAGGAGTGGCCGATAGGGATGCCAACTTTCTGACTGCAGAGAATTGAACACCCTTACCCTGCCCCTCCCCTTCTCTGAGGTCCTGCCCCCTGCTCCCTCCATCACTGCTCCCTCCCTCACTCGCTCTCCCCCGCCCTTGCTCAGTCGCTCAGGGGGTTGGAGGTGCAGGAGGAGGTAAGGGCTCTGACTGAGGGTGCAGGATCCGGGGAGGGGCCAAAAATGAAGGGTTTGGAGTATGGGAGGGGTGTCTGGGCTGAGGTAGGGGGCTGGGGTGCAGGACAAGTTTTGGGGTGCAGGCAGCACTAAACCTCAGACGGCTCCTGGAAGCGTCCTGCATGTCCCTCTGGCTCCTAGGCAGAAGCACAGCCAGGAGGCGCTGCATGGTGCATGCTGTCCCAGTCCAGAGGAGCCAAACTCACAGTAGAGAGGAGCCACCCCTGCAGATCCCATTGGCCACGATTCCCGGCCAAGGGTATTTGTGGGTCTGGCACTTGGGGTGAGGAGAATGCGGGGAGCCCCCTGGCCACCCCCCGCCTGTGGCCAGATATGCTGGCTGCTTCTGGAAGACCTTCAGAGCCAGAGTAGGCAGAGAGCCTGCCTTAACCCCGCTGCACCACCATCCAGATTTTTAAAAGCCAAGTCACAGGTGCTGACCAGAGCCACCAGGTAGACTGTCCTGATGGCTTCTGTCAGTGAGGGGCGGAGACAGAGAATTTCTCTTCTCAGCGCAGACTTGATTGGTGGCAATAGTAAAGGGCGCCAGGAGAGAAGGCTGCCATGGACCTGTTTGACTCTGCATCCATTACTGTCTGGGCATCAGGGACCACATGTCTTTTGGTTTGGTTTACAGGGCCCTTAGGTGCTAGAACTCAGCTCTAACAATGTTGTTTTTGCCTCCTTATTATGTTGTACGTGAGCCTATTTGAGTCTCACAGTTTTGCATGAATACTGTGTGTGCCTCAGTTTCCCTGTGTGCTGCACCAATGCCTACGTGGAAGGAATAAGGGTGTGAGACTTTTGCTGAGGCCCTCGGGGCCTGGTGAGGTGGCTCCAGCTGCCTGCACATAAGCGATGGCTGGTGCCCTTTGTCACCTGAGACGCAGGAGTGGGATGCAACCGGGTGAGACTTTGCCCGGGAATTGAGACAAAGACCAGGAGGAGGAACAAGGGGTGTGTTGGAAGTTAGGCCACTGGAAGCTGGGCAATCTGTTGGGGCAGACTTGGAGGGAGAGGAGTCTGGCCTGGAGTCCTCCCAAAATGGACTTTGCTGAAAGTCACTGATTTCTGTGCTAACAAGCTCTGTTCTACATTCTGTTCCTTTGACAAATAAACCTTCTGTTTTACACACTGGCTGAGAGTGACGGCTGACTGTGGAGTTGGGGTGCAGGGCCCTCTGGCTTCCCCACAAACTCCTCCTTCACCTTGGGGGTTTTCACCGTGACTCGGATGATGCGGGGGTTGACGGCGATGACTGGGCAGGCGATGGTGTTCTCTCCGCTGTCAGCCAGGCTTAGGGAGGCTCAGGGAGGGCTGAGGAGAGCCGGAGTGCAGGGGGAGCCGGGTTTGTTTCACTGTGGTGATAGTTTTAGTATTGTTCTTGCTGCTGTGATCACAGATATATGGGTGGTGGAGCAAGGTTCTCCAGCAGACCCTTGGCAGATCTTGGGGATAAACTCTAAATGTCCTGAGTCACAGTCCTGATTCAAAGCCTGTGTGGATTTTGCAGCATTTTATACCTTAAGAGAGCATCATGTAACCCCCATTCCTCAGTTATAATTAATTGTGATCTTCTGTAAAAATCATGCAATGTGAGCTATCAAGGGAAAGGTTATGAACTGCTGAAAGCCACTGTTCTAGCTAAATATGTAGATGTTTTGTGCATATGAAGGTACAAGAATTGTGTTCTCTGGTCGTCTCTAAAACATGCTGGAAGTTGCGGGATCAGCCAGATGTTACCTCCCAGAGACAACAACAAGGAAAATAACCAGTGCCCTGGTGGGGTGTCAAACAACCTGTCAACAGCCATTGTCCAGCAAAGGAGCTACAAGTCAATGACTTACCTGCATGAGGCCACACCAGAGGAATTGCTAAACCTTTCCCAGTGACTCAACAATGTCTCCAAACGTGCCTGGACTGATGCTCTCCAAGCACATGGGACTGAGGGTATAAAACAGGACACAGGGGCCCCACACTTAGCATTTCTCCTGCCACCACCTTCGCTGCAAGAAACAAGGAGACTAAGAAGAATGAAGGGACTGGCCCAGGGTGAAATTCTTTTCAAGGGTGGGCTGCATAAGTAGGAAAATTGCCAACAGATAGAGGGACTTGATCATTCCCCTCTATTCGACACTGGTGAGGCCTCATCTGGGGTTCTGTGGCCAGCTTTGGGCCTCACACTTCAAGAAGGATGTGGAAAAATTGGAAAGAGTCCAGCAGAGGGCATGACTTATGAGGAGAGGCTGAGGGAACTGGGATTGTTTAGTCTGCAGAAGAGAAGAATGAGGTGGCATTTAGTAGCTGCTTTCAACTATCTGAAAGGAGATTCCAAAGAGGATGGATCTAGGCTGTTCTCAGTGGTGTCAGATGACAGGAAAAGGAGCAATGATCTCAAGTTGCAGTGGGGCAGGTCTAGGTTGGATATTAGGAAACACTATTTCACTAGGAGAGTGGTGAAGCACTGGAATGGGCTACCTAGGAAGGTGGTGGAAACTCCTTCCTCAGAGGTTTTTAAAAAGCCTTGACAGAGCCCTGTCTGGGATGATTTGCTTGGATCTGGTCCTGCTTTGAGCAGGGGGTTGGACTAGAACCTCCTGAGGTCCCTTCCATCCCTCAGATTCTATGATTCTGTGATTCTATCATCTGTCTATTATGAACTGCAATATCCAGTGGAGTGAGAAAAAACTGCTTAATTTAGATGTTGCCCATCTAATAGGGTTGAGAGTTTGAGACGGGCTAGTAGGATGATCCGAGGAATGGAAAACCTGTCTTATGAAAGGAGACTCAAAGAGCTTGGCTTGTTTAGTCTAGCCAAAAGAAGGCTGAGGGGGGATATGCTTGCTCTTTATAAATATATTAGAGGGATTAATATTAGGGAAGGAGAGGAATTATTTAAGCTAAGTACCAATGTAGATACAAGAACGAATGGGTATAAACTGGACACTAGGAGGTTTAGACTTGAAATTAGACAAAGGTTTCTAACCATTAGAGGAGTGAAGTTCTGGAACAGCCTTCCAAGGGGAGTAGTGGGGGCAGAAGACATATCTCGCTTTAAGATTAAGCTTGATAAGTTTATGGAAGGGATGGTATGTTGGGACAGCTTAATTTTGGCAATTGATCTTTGATTATCGCCAGATAAGTATGCCCAGTGGTTGGTGATGGGATGTTGGCTGGGATGGGATCTGAATTACTACAGAGTATTCTTTTCTGAGTGCTGGCTAGTGAGTCTTGCCCACATGCTCAAGGTTTAGCTGATCGCCATATTTGGGGTCGGGAGGGAATTTTCCTCCAGGGCAGATTGGCAGAGGCCCTGGAGGTTTTTCGCCTTCCCCTGCAGAGTGGGGCATGGGTCACTTGCTGGTGGATTCTCTGCAGCTTGAGGTCTTCAAACCACAATTTGAAGACTTCAATAACTCAGGCATAGGTTAGGGGTTTGTTATAGAAATGGATGGGTGGGGTTCTGTGGCCTGCTTTGTGCAGGGGGTCGGACTAGATGATCACATTGGTCCCTTCTGACCCTAGAATCTATGAATCTATGAGTTTAGATAGTGTGCTTATATTTTCTTTTATTTTGGTAACTAATCTGACCATTTGCCTATCACTTAATATTACTTAAAAACTATCATTTATGGTCAATGCATTTGTTTTACTGTTTGTAAGAAGTGTGTGGCAAAACGTTCCACTTTCCATTGATGAAGTGGTGAACCAATTAATAAATTTGCACTGCTCAAGACGGTACACTCCTGATGTACAGTGCTGGGAGATGTGGGGGACTTGGCTCTCGTGCCTTTCCCTGTGTGATGCATGAGTGGCTCTCTGAACAGTCATGCAATCTAGTAGGTTGTGGGGCTCCACGTGCAGTTGTGCTGAGTGATAACACCGGGAGGGGTTTTCAGCTGGTCACTAGCAAAGCATTGTGAGGCACAGGGGGCACAGCGATCCCGGCTATCCCATCACAGATGTCATTCAGGGTCTACATCTCCCTGCCAGGCAGATACTTTTCCCTGGGGTTACAGGACTGGCCAAGGGAGAAAGGAAGGATCCTTTTCTCTTGTTCTTCAGTGATGTACAGTGGGAGCAAGAGGCAACTAACCTAGAGTTGGTGTGTTACAGGGTCTGTAACTAACTCTCCGCCTCCCTCCTTCCTCCCTGAGCCAGAGGGACCCCCCCCACTCCCACATACACCAGAAGCTACTGGAAAAATGGGGAAAACTAAACAGGTTGTGATATTCCAGTTCATTGAGGTACAAACCTCAGTCGGGGTAGGGTTAGGGCTAAAAACCAGAAGCTACTGGAAATGTGTAGAAATTAAACAGGTTGTGAATTTACAGTTCACTGAGATACACCCGTCGATCGGGGGCCGTCCAGGACAATTGGAAAAAGGCTAATGTAGTGCCCATCATTAAAAAAAGGAAGAAGGAGAATCCGGGGAACTACAGCTTCACCTCAGTCCCTGGAAAAATCATGGAGCAGGTCCTCAAGGAAACCATTTAGAAACACTGGGAGGAGAGGATGGTGATCAGGAACAGTCAACATGGTTTCACCAAGGGAAAGGCATGCCTGACCAACCTGATTGCCTTCTATGATGAGATAACTGGCTCTGTGGATTTGGGGAGAGTGGTGGATGAGATATATCTTTCAGAGTGGTAGTCGTGTTAGTCTGTATCAGCAGAAACAACGAGGAGTCCTTGTGGCACCTTAGAGACTAACAGCTTTTTTGGGGCACAAGCTTTCGTGGGCTAGAACCCACTTCATCAGATGCATGGAGTGGAAAACACAGTAGCAGATATATTTATACATAATACATGAAAAGATGAGTGTTGGCTTACCAGGTGGGGGATCAGACTAATGAGACAATTTAATTATAAGCAGAATACCAAGGGAAGAAAAATCACTTTTGAAGTGGTAATGAGGGTGGCTCATTTCAAACAGTTGACACGAAAGTGTGAGTAACTGTAGGGGAAAATTAGTAAGGCAAAATTAAGTTTTGTATTGACTCATCTGTGATGAGTTGGATCACAGAAACCCCCTTGGGGCTGCCAACTTATGTTCCAAGATTACTTCTGCCCCTGCCTTCCCTGTCTTCCCAGATTGAGACTTCAGTGCCCTGCCTGGTTTAAGCCAGACCCGCAAGTGTGCAGCAAACCCCGTCCCAGGTCTGACCCATGTCCCCTAATAGTGGTAGGCTTAATTGAAAGCAGATTAAGAAGTGCTCCTGTCTTTAACACTCAGATGCTCAACTCCCAATTGAGTCCAAACCCCAAATAAATCCGTTTTACCCTGTATAAAGCTTATACAGGGTAAACTCATCAATTGTTCGCCCTCTATAACACTATTAGAGAGATATGTAAAGCTGTTTGCGCCTCCCACAGGTATTAATACATACTCTGGGTTAATTAATAAGTAAAAAGTGGTTTTATTAAATACAGAAAGTAGGATTTAAGTGGTTCCAAGTAGTAACAGACAGAACAAAGTGAATTACCAAGCCTAAGTCTAAACCTAATGCAGAAAGAAAAATGAATAGAGATAAAATCTCACCCTCAGAGATGTTTCAGTAAGCTTCCGTCACAGACTAGACACCTTCCTAGTCTGGACACAATCCTTTCCCCTGGTACAGCCCTTCTTCCAGCTCAGGGGGTAGCTAGGGGATGCCTCATGATTGATGCCTCTTTTGTTCTGTTCCACCCACTTCTACATCTTTTGCATAAGGCAGAAATCCTTTTACCCCTCTCTGGGTTCCCACCCCCTCCTTCTCCGTGGAAAAGCACCAGGTCAAAGATGGATTCCAGTTCAGGTAACATGATCACATGTCACTGTAAGATGTCATTACTCACTTGTCAGCACACAATATATAAGAAGACTTACAAGTAAAACAGAGCCATCTACAGTCAATTGTCCTGGTTAATGGGAGACATTAAGATTCCATATCAACATTAATGGCCCACACTTTGCATAACTACAATAAGACCTCAGAGTTATATTTCATATTTCTAGTTTCAGATACAAGAGTGATACATTTATTCAAATAGGATGACCACACTCAGTAGATTATACGCTTTGTAATGATACCTTACAAGAGACCTTTTGCAGGAAGCATATTTTAGTTACATTATATTCACACTCATCAGCATACTTTCATAACATCACATAGATTGAAACGTCACACAATCCACTCCCAGTCTTTATTCAGGCCTTATCTGATGGTGTCCGGTTTGCAAATTAATTCCAGTTCTGCAGTTTCAAGTTACAGTCTGTTTTTGAAGATTTTTTATTGAAGAATTGCTACTTCTAAGTCCGTTATTGAATGACCAGGGAGGTTGAAGTGTTCTTCTACGTTTTTGAATGTTGTAATTCCTGATGTCAGATTTGTGTCCATTTATTCTTTTGTGTAGAGACTGTCCGGTTTGTCCAATGTACATGGCAGAGGGGCATTGCTGGCACTTGATGGAACATATCACATTGGTAGATGTGCAGGTGAACGAGCCCCTGATGTTGTGGTTGATGTGGTTAGATCCTAGGATGGTGTCCTTTGAATAGATATGTGGACAGAGTTGGCAACGGGGTTTCTTGTAGGGTTTGGTTCCTGGATCTGTGCAGTGTAGTTGCTGGTGAATATTTGCTTCATGTTGCGGGGCTGTCTGTAAGTGAGGACTGGCCTGTCTCCCAAGGTCTGTGAGATTAAGGGATCGTCCTTCAGGATAGGTTGCAGATCCTTGATGATGCGCTGGAGGGTTTTAGTTGGGGTCTGTAGGTGACGGTTAGTGGCTTTAGATATCTTGACTTTAGAAAAGCTTTTGATATGGTCTCCCACAGTGTTCTTCCCGCCAAGTGAAAGAAATACGGGCTGGATGAATGGACTATAAGGTGGATAGAAAGCTGGCTAGATCGTCAGGCTCAATGGGTAGAGATCAACGGCTCAATGTCTAGTTGGCAGCTGGTATCAAGCGGAGTGCCCCAGGGGTTGGTCCTGGGGCCAGTTTTGTTCAACATTTTCATTAATGATCTGGATGATGGAATGGATTGCACCCTCAGCAAGTTTGCAGATAGCATTAAGCTGGGGGGAGAGGCAGAAACGGTGGAGGGTAGAGGTAGGGTCCAGAGTGACCTAGACAAATTAGAGGATTGAGCCAAAAGAAATCTGATGAGGTTCAACACGGACAAGTGCACAGTCCTTCCCTTAGAATGCAAGAATCCCAGGCATTACTACAAGTTCGGGACTGACTGGCTAAGTGGCAGTTCTGCAAAAAAGGATCTAGGGATTACAGTGGATGAGAAGCTGGATATGAGTCCGCAGTGCGCCCTTGTTTCCAAAAGGATAACAGCACATTGGGCTGCATTCGTAGGAGCATTGCTTGCAGATAGAGGGAAGTGATTATTCTCCTCTATTCGGCACTGGAAAGAACACATCTGGAGTAATGGGTCCAATTTTGGGCCCCCCACTACAGAACAGATGTGGGCAAATTGGATAGAGTCTAGTAGAGAGCAAGAGAAATGATTAGGGGGCTGGGGCACATGATTTACGAGGAGAAGCTAAGGGAACTGGGCTTGTTTTGTTTGCAGAAGAGAAGAATGAGGGGGGATTTGATAGCAGCCTTCAGCTATCTGAAAGGGGGTTCCAAAGAGGATGGAGCTCGGCTGTTGTCAGTGATGACAGATGAGAGAACAAGGAGCAATGGTCTCAAGTTGAAGTGGGAGAGGTCTAGGTTGTATATTAGGAAAAACTATTTCACTAGGAGGGTGGTGAAGCACTGGAATGGGTTACCTGTGGAGGTGGTAAAATCTCTATCCTTAGAGGTTTTTAAGACTTGTCTTGACAAAGCTCTGGCTGGGATGATTTAGTTGAGGTTGGTCCTGCTTTGAGCAGGTCATTGGATTAGATGACCTCCTGAGGTCTCTTCCAACCCTAATCTTCGAAACAAAACGTAGGAATAAACAAGAGAGTAAGGTAAACAGCAGGGTCCCCCCATGGATCTATACTGGGAACAGTGCTGTTCAACACATTCCATAATGATCTGGAAAAGGGAGTGAACAGTGAAGTAGCACAGTTTGCAAGGATACAAAATTATTCAAGATAGTTAAATCCAAAGTTGACTGAGAAAAGTTACAAAGGGATCTCACAAAACTGGATGACTGGGCAACAAAATGGCAGGTGAAATTCAGCACTGATAAGTGCAAAATGATGCGCACTGGAAAAAAAATAATCCTAACTTCCCATATATAAGGATGGGGTCTAAATTAGCTATTGCCACTCAATAAAGAGATCGTAGAGCTACTGTGGACAGTTCTCTGAAAACTTCTGCTCGAGGCACAGTGTGGTCAAAAAGGCTAATAGGCTGTTAAGAATCATTAGAAAATGGAGAGAAAATATCATATTGCCAGTGTATAAATCCATGGTACACCCACATCTTCAGTAGTGTGTCCAGTTGTAGTAGCCGCATCTCAAAAAAGATATTGTGTAACTTGTAAAGATTCAGAGAACGGCAAGAAAAATGATTAAGGGTATAGAATGGTTTCCATGTGAGGAGAGACTAAAAGGACTTGGATTGTTCAGCTTAGAAAAGAGACAACTAAAGGGGGATATGACAGAGGTCTATAAAATCATGTTATTTACCTATGTACGCAATGCAAAAGCCAAGGGTTACCTGACAAAGTAAAGAAGCAGTATATTTAATAAAAACAAGGGAAAGTAATTTTTTTTCATGAAGCAAAGAGTTAACCTGTGGAATTCATTGCCAGGGGATGTTGTGATGGTAAAGGATTAAAAAAAGAATTAGATAAGTTAATGGGGGATAGGTCCATCAATGGCAATAAGCCAAGATGGTTGGGGATGCAAGCCCTTGCTGCTGGTGTCACAAAACCTCTGACCACCAGAAACCAGGATGGGCTGAGAGGGGATGGATCACTTGATGTTTGTCCTGTTCTGTTCACCCCACCTAAGCACCTGGCACTGGCCACTGTCAGAAAACAGGACACTGGGCTAGCTGGACCTTTGGCCTGACCCAGTATATACTGTTCTTATGTTCTTATGAGACATTTCTTCTCAACAGCTGCAGGAATGGAAGGCGAGAATAAAGGAAAAAAGATTTCCACAGTATTTCTGCTGGATGTTGTGTGACGTTAGCAGAAGGTCAAACAAGCCTCCAAGCCCCAGGAGGACTCAGCACATTCTCCTCGGTGGCAAAACATTCCTTTAGCACGAGGTAAGAAACAGCTAATCGCACACATACGATTCTATTCTCCCTCTATCTCTCCCACAGTCAGGGGGACCAGAGATCATGTGCAAATGAACCTCTAGCCCAGGCACAAGGCCACCTGACCCCCTGGCCTCTCTCCCACCCAGACACCCCTATGAAGCCACGAGTGTAGGGAAGAGAGCGAGATCAACCTAGGGAAGCTGGGCCAATCCATGCAATATGTACCATGAGGCAGCAAAACACAAGGTCTTTGGGACGCAGGCCTTGGATACGGAATGGGGGACAGAGGCCAGCAAAGCTGTGACCCTGAGAAGGATTTTGGAGTTTGAGAAGGAAAGAAACTAACCCAAGGTGACACAGCAGGTCGGTGGCAGAACCAACACTAGAGCCCCTCTCTTTCAATGTGCAGCCCAGTGCACTTCCCACTGGCCTATGGCATAGCTCCCTTAGCTGCTGCTTTCTGTTTCCATTAAGAGTCCAGCTCAGCTGCAGTTTGTCAGACAGGAGATGCACACACTGTGCTCTCTCTCATGCTGATGTTTACCTTTGTTCTTTCTTGTCTTGCTATTTACCGTCAACTTAAAACAAGTCTCACTTGGTCTGGCTGCCTTCTGTGGCAGTGTGCAGTGTTGTTGTACCATGTCAGTCGCAGGATATTAGAGAGACAAAGTGGTGGAGTAAAGAGCTTTCATTGGACCCAAATTCTGTTGATGAGAGAGACCAGTTTTCGAGCTTACACAATGTAAGTACATAGTAAAAACACCCCTAGAGTTCCAGTGAAAACCAGGCTTTAATTTCCAAGACCCAAAGCATTTTGTGTTCCTCCTTTAGCTCGGTACCGAGCTTCTGCTCCAGCATCGATAAAAGACATTGATCACCCGTTTCAGGATCTCTTTTGTTGTCACCCCATAAACGATGGGGTTTAACATGGGGGGAATGAGCACATAGAGGTTGGCCAATAGGTTGACAATATAACCTGGGATGATGTGCCCAAACTGGTGTGCTAAAGAAGAGAAAACAGCCGGCACATAGAACATCAGTATGACACAGACATGGGAGCCGCAGGTGCGGAGAGCCTTGAGCCGGGCGTCCTTGGAGGGGAGCAGGAAGACGGCCCTGAGGATCAACCCATATGATACAGCAATGAGCACAATATCTGAACCAATTACTAAAATAGCCACAGCTACGCCATACCAGACGTGGACTGTGATGTCGTCGCAGGCCAGCCGGGCTATGATCATATGCTCACAATAGGTGTGAGGCAGGAGGTTGGTTCTGCAGAACTTCAGCTGCTTCATGAGAATGATGAGAGGTAAAATGATACAGAAACTTCTTGTGACAACTGCCAGCCCCATTTTCCCGATCACAGACTTGGTTAGCACTGCAGTGTATTTCAGGGGGTCGCAGATGGCAACGTACCGATCAAACGCCATGGCCAGCAGGATGGCCGACTCGGCAATAAAACTGACATGTATGAAAAACATCTGGGTCAGACAGGCAGCAAAAGAAATTTCCCCCGCCCTAAACCAGAATACAGCCAGTATCTTAGGCACTGTAGTGGCAGATAACAGCAGATCAGCAGCGGCCAGCATGGACACGAACAGATACATGGGCTCATGGAGGCTTTGTTCTGTTAATATGATGAATAGTAGGAGAGAGTTCCCAAAAAGAGACGCAGTGTAAATAAGACAGAAGGGGATGGCGATCCAGAAATGAGACTCCTCTGTACCTGGGATGCCAGTCAGGATGTAAGTTACAGGGTAAAAAACGGTGTGATTGTCAGCTGGCATCATTTACCATCACATGGATCTTCTATTCAGTTTCCTGTAACTAACAGCAAAAGAGAAAATCAGTGAGAACTCGAGTGTCAGCTAGGACTGGACTGCATTTGTTGAGAGAATCAGAGATACCATCAAAAACTTCACTGTGAGACAACTGCCTGTCATGTGGGACCGTAAATCCAGTAACACTCTCATACTGCAGAACTGTAGTAGGAAGAGAGCCTGAGACATAAGCCCTTGTGTCAGAGGTCTAGTATGAGGTGTGAGGCCTGAGCTAAAGTAACGGTCAAAGCCTTGTTGATATAAAGCAAAATTAGGCTGTGAGCTAGAGGCAGGCCCTGCTCACAGAATCTGGCAAGCACAGGGCTGATATTTGAAAACCAGACATTTCTAAGAGGTGCTGGGCACAGAGCACTCAGGTAAACACATTTCAGAAGGGTGATACCAGAACATTTCCATACAACTCTTTCTCTACAGATAACAGGAACATGGTGACCCATCCTAAAGATACGATCAAGTGTACGAGGTGATGGGTGGTAACCAGCTACTTCAGAGAGTGTGAATTAACTATGTTAGAGTGTCAGTATGTGACTTGTTTGTATTGATGTATGAAATGGAGCCTCAAAAGGAGTGTCTCTGTGTAGCCTAGGGAGGAATGGAAAGTCCCACTGTTCACTAAGCTGGTTCATTCTAATGGGCATACATGTATTACTGTTCATGTACAGTCTGAGTGATATTGGTGCCGTGCTTCATTGACAATAAACCTGGCTGGGTGCCTTCGTACATAAACGGTTCTTGTGATCATTTGGTGGTTCACTCGAGGTCTGCTGTGCCAACTGTCTGCGCAGAGCTGGGACAGGACACAGAGAGAACACACACACACACAGCTGAACATTTCACCACATCGGTAACCCACAATAAGTTAAGTACTGCCCCTCTGTCATAACATCTCCATTCCAGAAGAAGGAAGATGGTTTGGATGATTCTGGCCCCAGGTGAAGCAGGATGCACTCTCCTGGTGTTGCTGTCCACAGCAGAATCTCTGCTCTACACATTAGTTAGAGTTTTTCCAGGACTCAAGCGGTGACTGGAAAGTGAGTTAAAGCAGCCAGACGACTGGTTCTTCTGGAACTTACACCGATTTACACTCAGTACTGAGGAGTCACTCCCAGTTAGTAACAGGATGAGAGCAGAACCTCTTTCCTTCACAATCCTCCTGCTGGATCCTACTGGCTCTGAGGCCTTGACCCAACCAACACTCAAGCCCACGAGTAAATTCATTCACAAGAAACTCCCATTGACTTTTATGAAAATACTCACCTGAGTAAAGTTGCAATTTTTTTCAGGGTTTGGTCCTAAATATGTGGGACAATCTCAGTGAAGCTCTGGTCCACACTACAGATATATATCGGGATAACTGCATTGCTCAGGGTTGTGAAAAATCCTCACCCGTGTGCGCCATAGTAACACCAACCTGACCCCCTGTGTCGACATAGCTACAGCCTCGCGGGGAGGAGGATTAACTACACTACCGGGGAGCTCTCCCCTCTCAGCACAGAGCATCTCCACTAACTCACCACAGCGGTGCAACTGTGCGAACGCAGCATTTTAAGCCTGTCCGAGCTGGTAGCTCTGCTCCAGAGAACTACAGCTGCAGTAGGTGTAGGGGGACCAGGCGCCCCGTTTTTAAAGGGACAGTCCCGTATTTAAGCCCTCCTGCAGGTGTCCCAACTTTTTCTAAAAACAGGAAAAATGTTTTGTATTTTTTCTCTCTCCTCCCATCCGTACTGGCAGGTCCTGCTGCTGGCCAGATCCCTGCTTCCCAGGTGCCACCTACCAGTGGTGAGTGGGGGAGTCTAGGTCCAACGATGGAGGTGGGGGTGCAAGGCTGGTGACAGGGCAAAGATGCAGCATACAGACCCCTAGCACCCCGCTGCTCCCTCAGCTGAGCCAACCCCATATGCCGGCTCTCAGCAAACAGGGCCCCACCCCACTGTCCCATTTCCCATTGTCACTGGCTGCACACTGCGAGCTGCAGTGGTTGGTAAGTGCGGGCAGGCACCAGGCAGTGGTTACGTGTCACCTCTGCTGCCCACCCATCAGCCCTTTACGTGCTCCCCCTCATGCTTTGTCCCTTCACCCTCCCCCACCCAGCCCCACTGCTCCTCCATGTCCCCCGCAGCGGGGCACATCCTGCTCCCAGCTCGGAGCAGAGAACCAGGCTCTCATCAGAGCATTCAGCTCACCAGCAGACTAGCCAGCCGGCTCCTTCCTTCCCCCACTACCTCTGGCTGGGTCAGTGCCCCAGGAAAGCCCCAGACCCTCCGGCCTGGGGCGCTGGCCATTAGGTGCTGAGACCTGCATGTGCCAAAGCCCCCACACAGCTCTGGCAAGGGGCAGCCTCTCCGCCCCTCAGCTAAGCTCTGGAGTGGAAGGGGGGGAGGGGGAAGCAATTGCCAGCCTGTTCATGCCACAAAAATCCAGGCTGCACAGCAGGGCAGGGGCTTAGCACCCTCTTCATCCCCCACCCCTCACCCTGAGTCTGGTCTGATCCATCCCCTAGGCATCCTCCCCTGCTGAGCCACCTCTCTATCCTGGATCGCTGAAGCCCCCGCTGTCAGCTTCTCAGGGCCCTGGTGCACAATGCTGCCTCAGGGCTTAACCCTTTCCTGCCCTCACTGTAGCCAGGGGACAGGAGGCAGCTGGGATACGTTGGGTGGCCTGCAGTGGGTGGGTGGGGAGAAACATCAGGGAAGAGAAAAGATGTGCTCTGCAAATCCACGAGCCAGGCAATCTTCACAGCTGAGAATGTGAGAGAGATTCCCAAACCTGAACCATTTATTTTAGATGATAAATCTGAGAAACTCTCCCAGATTGAGGTGTCATTACAGGAGGTTTTGGACCAAATTGATAAACTAAACAGTAATAAGTCACAGGCCCAGATGGGATTCACCCAAGAGATCTGAAGGAACTCAAATGTGAAATTGTAGAACTACTAACTATAGTCTGTAACCTATCAATTAAATCAGCTTCTGTACCAAATGACTGGAGGACAGCTAATGTGACACCAATTTTTTAAAAAGAGCTGTAGAAGTGATCCCGGCAATTACAGGCTGGTAAATCTGACTTCAGTCCCAGGCAAACTGATTGAAATTACAGCGAAGAACAAAATTGTCAGACACAGAGATGAACATAATTTGTTGGGAAGAGTCAACATGTTTTTTCTAAAGAAAATCATGCCTCTCCAATCTGCTAGAATTCTTTGAAGGGATCAACAAGCATGTGGACAAAGGGGATCCAGTGGATAGAGTGTACTTAGATTTTCAGAAAGCCTTTGACAAGGTCTCTCACCAAAGGCTCTTAAGCAAAGTAAGCTGTCATGGGATAAGAGGGAAGGCCCTCTCATGGACTGATAACTGGTTAAAAGATAGGAAACAAAGGGTAGGAATAAATGGACAGTTTTCAGACTGGAGAGAGGTAAATAGTGGTGTCCCCCAGGGACCTGTACGGGGACCAGTCCTATTCAAGATATTCATATATGATTTGGAAAAAGGGATAAGCAGTGAGGTAGCAAAATTTGCAGATGATACAAAACTTCTCAAGATAGTTAAGTCCCAGGCAGAGTGCAAAGAGCTACAGAAGGATCTCTCAAAACTGTGTGACTGGAGAAGAAAATGGCAGATGAAATTCAATATTGATAAATGCAAAGTAATGCATGTTGGAAAACATAATCTCAACTATACATAGGAAATGATAGGGTGTAAATTTGCTGTTATCACTCAAGAAACAATTTTGACATCATTATGGATACGTCTCAGAAAACATCCACTCAGTATGTAACGGCCGTCAAAAAAGTGAACAGAATGTTGGGAATCATTAACAAAGGGATAGATAGCAATACAGAAAACGTCATATTGCCTCTTTATATGTCCATGGCACGCCCACATCTTGAATACTGTGTGCAGATGTGGTCACCCCATGTCAAAAATTGATATATTGGAATTGGAAAAGATTCAAAAAAAGAGCAACAAAATGATTACAGGTATGGAATGGCTGCCATATAAGGAGAGTTTAAGAAGACTAGGACTTTTCAGCTTGGAAGAGAGATGACTAAGGGAGGATATAATAGAGGTTTATAAAATCAGGACGGGTGTGCAGAAAGTAAGTAAGGAAATGTTATTTACTCCTTCTTATAACACAAAAACTAGGGGTCACCAAATGAAATTAATAGGCAGCAGGTTAAAAACAAAAGAGAGGAAGTATTTCTTCCCACAATGCACAGTCAACCTGTAGAACTCTTTGCCAGAGGATGTTGTGAAGGCCAAGACTATAACAGGGATCAAAAATGAACTAGATAAATTCATGGAGGAGAGGATGATCGATGGCTGTTAGCCAAGAACAGCGTCCTTAGCCTCTGTTTGCCAGATGCTGTGATTAGGTGACATGGGATGGATCACTTGCTGATTCCCTGTTCAGCTCATTCTTTCTGGGGCACCTGGCATTGGCCACTGTTGGTAGACAGAGTACAGGGCTGGATGGACCTTTGTTCTGACCCAGAACGGCCATTCTTATGTTCTTATCCCTTCCCCGTCCCCCCTACTCCCCTGCAACTGGAAGCAACTCTCGACTCTTCCCTCCCGCTCTGTGCTGAAAGGCTGCTGCTGGACACATTCTGGTGTGAACCCTGGCAGAAATTGTGGGGAGGGGAGTGGTATGTGACCTTGCATCTCCTCTTGCCCCCACATGTTTCCTTGCAAAGACTCGGTGCAAGGTAGCAGAAGAGGCAGATGCATCCCGGGGTCCAGGCAGGTATGAAAGGTATAGTTTGCCAGAGAAAGAAGGTCAGGTGGGTTGGTCAGTCATCCCTGCTTTTATGAGAGAGGTGTACAGGAATGTGTGTGTGTTACCTCTCCTCGTGTGTGTGTGTGTGGGCGGCTAGGGCTGTGTGTGTCACCCCGCCCTGTGTGAACCCTAAAGCCTTAAAGAGAAGAAGGTAGTTACAAAGAAAACAACTATGTCCTAGTTGTTTTAACAGGGGCTCAGTCAACTTGTTGTTAATTTGAACATTTGCACTGCATCGTTCTGATTGATTGCCATGGAGCTCCCTTGAATACGAGCAATTTTACCAGGTGTCCTGCATTCAGCATAGGGAGAGGAGGTCACCCTAAGTAGGTGGGACATCAGTATCTAAGCAGCCCTGATAATCGGCTGCTCCTGGGTTCTACAGTTCTGACATTCACAGCTAAGCTCCTTGAAACCAGCTGATTCCTACCAACCAGAACTGACCCAGCCCTGATGTTCTTATGGAGTTAATGGAAGTGTTGCCTGAGTGAAGGCCTCAGGATCTGGGGTGCAGAGTACCAGAGGGCATGAGTAGGTTTCCAATGAGATTTATTCTACAGTCACGTAGCTAAGAATGGCCCAGTCCAAAGCCCACTGAGTTCAACAGCAAGACCCCCAGTGACGCTCGTGGGAGTGGATCAGGGTAACCTGGCAACCGCTTCCTAACTCCCAACCTCAGTGCTGTCACAGAAGCGTATCTCAGAGCCTGGATCCCATTCTGCCCCTGCAGTCAGTGTAAAGCACCTCCACTCTCTCCAACCCCAGCTCAAACATTTCCCAGGTTTCATGTTTCCATTTGCCCCTTCACAGATTCATTCCATGCAAACGACTCACCAGGCTCCGGCCCCGGCTGGGGAGGAGGAATCTCTGCCTGTGACCGGCTCGGGGAGCTGCAGGCGGCAGGGAATCTGCACTGACCGGGGCTGAGGTACAGGGATATTTATACTGCTGCCCTGGGAATCCCAGCGGGGACTCAGAGCCAGCACGGAGCCCCAGGGACCTGCCTCTGTGCCTGGCTCAGGTGGGGAAGAGCAGCAGAGAATTAACCCTTTCCTACTCTCACATGTTTGCGCTGATTATTTTTCCTTTTGTTCATTATTTAGAAAGGTCCTTGTAACACTGAGGCCCCCAGCAAAGAGTTCCTTGAAAACAGGTCTTATTTCAGGCTTGACAAACTCACTACAAAACACTCAAGTATTATGGAATATTGACCCATAAAGAGTAGCATGTAAAGTGTATGCAGAAAGCTAGTAATTTGTCAAGCGAGCTTTATGGACTTGGAGTCGAAGTTAGTCACCAGGGCAGTGTGTCTAGGTGATTTCCCTTCCAGGAGGGAGTTGTAACCTCACCCTGGTTAGCCGGGGAAGTAATGCCAGGCTCAGTTCTCCAGCCTTGCTCCAGCCCAAGATTATCAATGGAAAACCATGAGGAACAACTTCAGTCAACACCACCTGGAGGTAAATAAAGGAACCGTACAACAGACAGGATTGCCCGGCCTATGAACAGAGACAAACGACTGTTTCATGATAACCCCAAGTGGGAACCGGTCGTCTGGATCCTTTCAAGTAGGAGACATCTCCTGGCGCGAGGACGTTCTCATGAAAAATTGGATCCTGAATTCAGGGGGTAACAGGGTGACTCACAGTCCTGGGAGCCGAAAGAACCATCATAGTCATTTTTACACAGACTGCCTTTAGTCTCACTTAGTGCAACCATCCTGAAAACCTGTATGTGTGTGTGTGTGTCTGTAGCTCCATCAGTCCCAGGATATAAAAGAGACAAGGTGGGGGAGGGAATATCTTTCACTGGACCAACTTCTGTCGGTCTTATCACTTTGAATGGTCCCTTTGAATAGGTGCAAACTACTCACACTAAACTATCTGTACCTTTCCCAGAGCTGAAAAACTGTTCCATGTAGCTCAAAAGCGTATCGCTCTCCCCACCAGAAGTTGGTCCAATAAAATTTATCCCCTCCCCCACCTTGTCTCGCTCTGTGTTTATGTAAGATGGTAGGTGGTAGAGAGAGGAGAAATCTGGAGCTGCTCTTCCTCTCATAGCACTAGAACAAGGGACATGCAAAGAAAGTAAAAGGTGGCAAATAAAAACCAATACAAGGAAATACTTTCCCACAAAACAAATAAGCAAACTGTGGAACTCGCTGCTGCAGGATTTTGTTGAGGCCAAAACTTTGGAAAGATTCAAAAAGCGATTGGACATTTATCTATCAAAAATATCCAGAATTACCAGACCTAATGACCACACACATTTTCAAAGGGAGCGTGACCCCCATGGCTCGGGGTTTTAGCCAATCTCTGTTAGAGATAAGGATGGGATGCAGGGTTTGAGGGGAAGATTATCCCATATCCCCTCATGAGAGATTCTCACAGCTTCTTCTGAAGCATCTGGTGCTGGCCACTGCTGGAGACAGACTACTGGGCTTGATGGACCCGGCTCTCATTCAGTCTGGTGGTTCCCATGTTCCTCTACCAAGGCGCAGAGTTGACCTGCTGCAGCACCCACCCTGGGACACAAATCAGCCCAGATTTCAAGAGGTGCTGAGCACTCGCAGCTCCCACTCTCTGCTCTTGGAGTGGTGGGTGCTCAGCAGCTGTGAAAAGACAGACCCTGAATGACTCAACTCAGCATCCAAACAGAAGCATTGGATACTCCCAAAAAGTGTGTGTGTTGGGGGGGACCCCACCGGTGCCTGAAATCGGGCCTGCCCCCACGCACTGCCCCTTTCCCCAAGGCCCCTACTTGCCCTGCCTCTACCCCTGAAAACCCACCTCACCCCCTCTCCCCGAGCCGCTGCCTGCACCTCCCCTCCCCATGAGGCCCCACCATCACACAGCCCCTTCCCCTGAGGCCCCATCCCACCCCTTCTCCCACCCCTTCCCCGAGCCCCCATTCACTCCTCTCCACCCTCTCCTCCGTCACTCGCCATTCTGGCTGTAAGCACTGGGAGGGTTTAGCCTTCCGATTTTTATCGGTGATGGGACCAAGGTCCTTGCCCCCCCTCATTCCAGTGCCCCAGCATCCAAACCTGAAACCCTTTAAATCAGCAGCCACTTAGGAAAATGATTGCCTGGAGTGTAGGGGACTGGACTAGATGACCCATGAGGTGTTTTCCAGCCCTACACATCTAGGATTATCACTGTGTAATGTCCCCTTGGTGTTTCAGGTCAGGTCAACTGTCCTGATGGCTTCTGTCAGTGAGGGACTGAGGCAGATAATTTGTCTTCTCAGCGTGACTTGATTGGCAGCAATAGTAAAGTGCCCCAGCAGAGAAGGTTGCCATGGACCTGTTTGACTCTGCCTCCATTACTGTCTTCCTGGACTGTAAACTGA
This sequence comes from Gopherus flavomarginatus, assembly GCF_025201925.1. Lineage (NCBI taxonomy): Eukaryota > Metazoa > Chordata > Testudines > Testudinidae > Gopherus > Gopherus flavomarginatus. Next base: position 372,991,093 of record NC_066617.1, on the reverse strand, counting down.
CAAACCAGTAAGTCTCTGGAATAGAAAGGCTTGAGAGAATTAACATGGTACACTCTGGGCTTTAGTGAGGAATTGGGAAATGCTATGAGGTAGTTCACAGTTCCCAGGCGCTCTTGGACCGTGAATGGCCCTTCCCATGATGCTTCCATCTTATGGGCCTGTTGCGCCTTCAAGACCATAACCTGGTCTCCTACCTTGAAGGAACGTTCTCTGGCATGTCTGTCATACCAGGCCTTTTGCTCTTCCTGAGCATCCTTTTGGTTCTCTTTAGCAAGGGCTAAGGAGTGTCGGAGGGTGCTTTGTAGGTTGCTTACAAAGTCCAGAATGTTAGTTCCTGGAGAAGGCGTAAACCCCTCCCATTGCTGCTTCACCAACTGTAATGGCCCCTTAACCTCGTGACCATACACAAGTTCAAACGGTGAAAACCCTAAACCGGGATGTGGTACAGCCCTGTAGGCAAACAGCAACTGCTGCAACACTAGGTCCCAATTATTGGAGTATTCGTTGACGAATTTACGTATCATGGCCCCCAAAGTTCCATTAAACCTTTCCACCAGGCCATTGGTTTTATGGTGGTACGGGGTGGCAACCAAGTGGTTCACCCCATGAGTTTCCCACAGTTTTTGCATGGTCCCTGCCAGGAGATTAGATCCTGAATCAGTAAGGATGTCAGAGGGCCAACCTACCCTGGCAAAAATGTCTGTTAGGGCCAGGCACACAGTGTTAGCCCTGGTGTTGCCTACAGCTACTGCTTCCGGCCATCGGGTAGCAAAGTCCACGAAAGTCAGTACGTACTGCTTTCCTCTGGGTGTCTTTTTTGGGAAAGGACCCAGAATATCCACAGCTATTCGCTGAAATGGGACCTCAATTATGGGGAGTGGCTGGAGAGGGGCCTTGACCTGGTCTTGGGGTTTTCCCTCTCTTTGGCATACCTCACAAGACCGGACATACTTGGCAACATCCTTGCCCATCCCCTCCCAGTGGAAGGACTTCCCCAACCGGTCCTTGGTTCTGTTCACCCCAGCATGGCCACTGGGATGATCATGGGCTAAGCTTAAGAGCTTCCCTCGGTACTTAGTTGGAACCACCAACTGTTTTTGCGGCTGCCATTCTTCCCGGTGTCCACCAGAAAGAATCTCCTTGTATAAAAGTCCTTGGTCTATAACAAACCGGGATCGATTAGAAGAGCTGAGAGGCAGTGGGGTGCTCCGTGCCGCCGCCCAAGCTTTCTGAAGGCTGTCATCTGCTTCCTGCTCAGTCTGGAACTGTTCCCTTGAGGCTGGGGTACCAATTCTTCCTCAGACTGTGGACTTGGGATTGGTCCCTCTGGAAGCGATGTAGGCGATGGGGTTGTTTCGGGTGCTGGTGAACCGCTCTCCGCTGGTGCACCTGAGGGTATTTCAGGCTCGGGCTGAGCCTTTTGGGTATGGCTGTCTGTTGCTTCTGCCAGGTCTGGCTCGCTGGCGCCCTCTGGCGTTGAGTTTGAAGATGTGGTTGCACTTGCTGGTGCTGGTTGCTGTTCCAGTTCCGGGCCTGGGACTGGAGGCGCTGTGGCTGTTTCAGTGGTTGGCATGGAATCCGGGTCCACCACCTCTGCCTGGGTCTCTGGTAACACAGACGGGGCGTCTGTGGATGGCTCAGGAACAGGAATGGGTCTGGAAGCTTGCCTGGTTTGGCTACGTGTAACCATTCCCACTCGTTTGGCCCGCTTCACCTGGTTGGCCTAGTCTTCCCCCAGTAGCATGGGGATAGGATAATTGGCATAGACTGCAAAAGTCCACATTCCTGACCAGCCTTTGTACTGGACAGGCAGTTCAGCTGTAGGCAAGTCTACAGCTTGTGACATGAAGGGGTAAATTGTCACTTGGGCCTTTGGGTTGATGAATTTGGGGTCTACAAAGGATTGGTGGATAGCTGACACTTGTGCCCCTGTGTCTTTCCACACAGTAACCTTCTTTCCACCCACTCTCAAATTTTCCCTTCGCTCCAAGGGTATTTGAGAGACATCTGGGCCTGGGGATCTTTGGTGTGATGGTGGTGTAATGAATTGCACTCGCATGGTGTTCTTTGGACAGTTGGCCTTGTTATGTCCCAGTTCATTACACTTAAAGCATCTTCCATCTGATGGGTCACTGGGCCGAGGTGAGTTACTGGAGACTGGTGCGGTGGAAGAATAGTGTGTCTGTGGCTTTACTTGGGTTGTAGGTGGGGTTTTTGGCTGCCCTCGGTTGTAGGGTTTATGGTCGGTGTGCCCTCTGGGGTATTCGTTCCCCTTGACAGTAGCTTTCTTGCTTTCTGCCACTTCCATCCATCTGGCTCCAATCTCCCCCGCCTCAGCGAGATTTTGGGGTTTTCTATCTTGTATGTACCGTGTTATGTCCTCAGGAACACCATCCAAGAACTGCTCCATTTGTATGAGGAGGTGCAGTTCTTCCAAGGATTTAACATTGTGTCCTGATATCCAGGCCTCATAATTTTTCCCAACGTAGTAGGCGTGCTTGGGAAATGACACATCTGGTTTCCACTTTTGGGTTCTGAAACGCCGACGGGCATGATCCGGGGTTATCCCATTCTGTATCTGGCCTTGGATTGAAAAGTTTATAGTCGTTCATGTTCTCCTTAGGCATTTCAGCTGCCACCTCTGCTAAAGGTCCACTGAGCTGTGGCCTCAATTCTACCATGTACTGGTCTTCAGAGATGCGGTACCCAAGAAAGGCTCTTTCAAAATTTTCCAAGAAGGCCTCGGTGTCATCACCTGCCTTGTAGGTGGGAAATTTCCTGTGCTGTGGAACAATCATTGGCC